>NC_053125.1:37058771-37081271 GCF_010015445.1 Perca fluviatilis
ACACACCAGAAACAGGGAGCAGGATGAGCGTGACTAGAGTCTCTCAAAATCTGACAAAAATCTCTTAAACTGACCTTTGTTGATCTGAAATGAAGACAGATTCAGCAGCTGCACAGCCTATTTCTCTCTTCAGATGTTTTCAGAAACGTGTTTTGGTGAAACTATTTTAGTCCGATATGAGATCGTGTTTCTAACGAGCCGCCATTATGGTCGGGGAGAAGCCAGACCCAGGTGACGCGTTGGTCATGTACGCTCAAGTGGGCGTCTCTCCGGTGAGTTCTGAGGCTCTTTTTGGACCAACTCGGGGAGACTGATCAGTCCGACTGGCTCTCCTCCTGACGGGGGGCTGTCAGGTTGGTGTGTCAGGGCCTTTAGATAGTTCCATATGATACCGGTCATCTCGGCTGGAAGCAGTCCACCAAAGTGCTGCCGTGAGGGACTGAACACCGCAGACTGATCTCATGAAGTGGAGTATGTACCACACGCCAATCCGTACGCCATTTAGGCCTGTTATCAAGACGCACAATCGCTTTTTAGCGTGTTTATCAACGCAATTCGCCCACCATTGATCTACATTACTAGTGAGTTTTCGCCGTAGCGAGTAGCATAAAGGGATGTAGGTCTGTGTAAAGAGGTTGGTTGTGGTGGCTGATGGGTAAAACAGGACTCTCACCAGGAGAGACGCATCACGTCCTGCGTGTGGTGATCTTCAACCGTTTTTTTCAAGCCTTCCTCAATGTTTCTTTCCTAAACCCAACCGTTTATTGTTTTCATAAGCGTGATTTTGTCGTTTCTTTCCGTGTTTTTGTCATTTATTTGTGTTACTAAAGCCTTTCCCTGTGTTCTTCTCCTAAACCCTACCTTAATTCTTCTTCTTTTTTCTTTAACCTGCCTCTCTTAGTCATGCTGTTATAATCCTAGACTGCCGGGGAAGTTCCTTCCTTCCTACGACACACTGAGCTGCTCTCTCCTCTCTCTTTTCATCTGTTTCCTTTTGGGTGCATCCTTGTCCCAGAAATGCTTGTTACTAACCTAGCTCTGGGGAGTCCTTATGTTTCTTCTCCTGCAGTGTCTGGCTGTGTCCTGCTGCGTCCACTGCATCCATCCATGCTCTGCTGTCCCACGCTACATCCTGTAACGCCCTGCAGCGCCCTGCTATGACATGAACTACAACGACTACCATTGTAGTCCCTGTTCCATTATCTTTAAAGTGACTATTATTGCCACTGTTCATCACACCCCCAACCAGCACCGTCGGACATGCTTTCTCTTGAGGGAATTACTGTAATTGTTGGGGCTTTGTAAATTATAGAGTGTGGTCTAGACCTACTCTATCTGTAAGTGTCTCGAGATAACTCTTATGATTTGATACTATACATAAAATTGAATAATAGATCTCTATGACTGATATATTATAACATCATATAGTATATATAGGCATTTCCATGCTCAGCCACATGTTAGCTTTATTGGGAAATCTATTCTATATTTTGGTAAGCAGTAACGGGCTATCCACAGCTTGCTAATACAAGCAGGAGCACCTGCATTGTAATTCGATTTGTGAAAAGGGATCGGTTTTAGGAGAAGGCCTACATCAACGTTGCTACTAGCTAAACTAGCAAGCTACACGATGCCCCCCCTCAGCTGTTCACCTGGCTGTGACTCGTGCCTCGTGTTCAGCCAGAAGATAGTGGAACTTGAAGCCAGAATATCGACTCTCCACCAGATCAAGGCAAGTGAACAGTTCCTCGACTCCATTATCATTGGAAGTTCCCCTCACACACACACTGTCGGATGTCTTGATTCCACTGTGCCCTGCACTACTCTCACCCCACCACGCACTAATACAACCTCTGACCCTGTTATCTCTCCTCGGCTTCTGCCGAGGACCCAGCCAGCTCTGCCGACCAGCTCCACTCCACACCAGCCGGAGCCATGGCGTGTAAGCAAGCACCAGAGCAGGCGGTCAGGACAACGCTCAGCCCCAGCCCAACCCCTACAACTAGAAAACCGCTACAGCATTCTGACGAACGACGAGGAGTTCCCTTCTCTGCCACGTCCCCACGCCGCTCATCCTGGTCCATCCACACAGTCGACGCGCCCATTGAGGGCGGACCCCCCCCCCTCGGACTCATCAACCTCCACGCTGATCATCGGAAGCTCCATGGTAAGGGACCTCCACATTCCCCCTTTACCTAGCGGTCCCTCCAAGGTCTACTGCTTCCCCGGTGCCAAGGTCTGTGACATCCAGCACAAACTTCCCGGCATCCTCGCCCGCCACGCCAAGGTCGACAACGTCATCGTGCATGTGGGCACAAACGACATCAGAGAGAGACGGTCGATAGCACTCCAGGAAGACTTCACCACTCTCCTCTCCACTCTGATGGGCACAGGTAAGCGGATTGTCATCTCTGGGCCTCTACCTACCTACAGGAAGGGTGCGGAGAGATGGTCCAGACTGTTCGGGCTCCACACCTGGCTGGAACCACTCTGCACTTCCCTGAGCATTCCCTATGTCGACAACTTCAACTTGTTCTGGGAGATGCCCAACCTGCTGAAGCGTGATGGTCTCCACCCAAACCGACACGGAGCCAGGATGCTATCTGACAACATAACGACCACACTGAAAGGCAAGTATTGACATTATGTTGAAAATATCACAGATTCATGTCCCCCAGGCATTGATCCTGATGGCACTATACAAGTGGATGAATCTGAAAATGTTTTCTGCAGGATAACATGTAGTACTAGTACTATTCCAGTAACATGTAGTACTAGTACTATTCCAGTAACATGTAGTACTAGTACTATTCCAATTATAATCAACAACAGACCACACAAAGTGGTGAATAGAGGGGCAATACTTAACAACCTAATTGGAATTAAAACTACCACGGCAATGATAGAAAAGGATAGGAAAATTAGATGTGGATTACTAAATATCAGATCTCTGTCTTCTAAAGCAGTACTAGTAAATTAATTGATATCTGATAATCAAATTGATCTATTCTGTCTTACTGAAACATGGCTGGGCCATGAAGAATATGTTAGTCTAAATGAAGCGACTCCTTCCAGTCATATTAATACTCAAATTCCTAGAGGCTCAGGCCGAGGAGGGGGAGTTGCAGCCATATTTGATTCAAGCCTGTTAATTAACCCTAAACCCAAACTGAATTATAACTCTTTTGAAAGCCTTGTTCTTAATCTTCAACATCCAACACGGAAATCAGAACAGCCAATTATATTTGTTGTTGTCTACCGAGCTCCAGGTCCGTATTCTGAATTTTTATCTGAATTTTTATCTGAATTCTCAGAGTTTTTATCATGTGTAGTCCTTAAATCAGACCAAGTACTTCTTGTAGGTGATTTTAATATCCATGTGGACGTTGACAGCAATAGCCTTACTACTGCTTTCAACTCATTACTGGATTCAATCGGTTTCAGTCAGAGTGTGCACAAGGCGACGCACTGTTTTAACCACACCCTCGACCTTGTGCTGGCATATGGTATTGAAATTGAGGATTTAATAATATTTCCGCAGAATTTGGTGTTATCAGATCATTTTTTAATTACTTTTGAATTCTTGCTACCTGACCATACTAAACTAGATAATAGCTTCTACACCAGATGCCTATCTGACAGTGCTATAGCTAAATTTAAGGAAGCTATTACAACAGCATTTGACTCTATGTCGTGCCTTAACATAACAGAGGACCTCTATGTTAACCTCAGTCCCTCTCAAATTGATACATTTGTAGACGGTGCTACGACATGCCTACGGACGACCTTAGACTCCGTCGCTCCCCTGAAAAAGAAGATGATGAAGCAAAGGAAACTAGCACCTTGGTATAACTCTCTAACTCGCAAATTAAAACAAATCTCGCGAAAACTCGAAAGTAAGTGGCGCGCCACCAAAGTGGAAGAATACCGTTTGGATTGGCAAGAAAGTCTCAAAACCTATAGGAAAGCCCTAAGAAAAGCCAGATCAGACTATTACTCTTCACTAATAGAAGAAAATAAGAACAACCCAAGGTTTCTTTTCAGCACTGTAGCCAGGCTGACAGACAGTCATAGCTCTACTGAGCCATCTATTCCTCTAGCTCTGAGTAGTGATGACTTCATGAGCTTCTTTAATGATAAAATTACAACAATTAGAGATAAAATTCATCACCTTTTGCCCTTAACTTCTAACAGTTCAACTTTAAATACAGGTCCGCTAGAACGAACGACTAGTCCCGACATATACTTAGACTGCTTTTATCCTATAGACCTTCAACAATTAATGTTAAAGATATCCTCAGCTAAGCCATCTACCTGTCTCTTAGACCCCATCCCAACGAGGCTACTCAAAGAAGCATTACCTGTGGTTAACACCTCATTACTAGATATGATCAATATGTCTCTATTAACAGGTTATGTACCGCAGTCATTTAAAGTAGCTGTGATAAAACCTCTTCTGAAAAAACCCACCCTGGATCCTGAGGTATTAGCAAGCTATAGACCTATATCTAACCTTCCATTTCTCTCCAAGATCCTTGAGAAGGTGGTCGCTAATCAGTTATGTGATTTTCTACATAGCAACAGTTTATTTGATGATTTTCAATCAGGATTTAGAAAGAATCATAGCACAGAGACGGCACTGGTGAAAATTACTAACGACCTTCTAACAGCTGCAGACAAAGGACTTGTCTCCATTCTTGTTTTACTAGATCTTAGTGCTGCTTTTGACACTATTGACCATACAATCCTGTTACAGAGACTGGAACACTTAGTTGGCATTAAAGGAATCGCACTAAGCTGGTTTAAGTCCTACTTCTCTGAGCGATCCCAATTTGTTAACATTAACGATAAACCCTCCAAGCACGCCAAAGTTAGCCATGGCGTTCCTCAAGGCTCAGTGCTTGGACCAATGCTATTTTCTTTATATATGCTTCCTCTAGGTAATATTATTAGGAAACACTCAATTAACTATCACTGTTATGCAGACGATACCCAATTATATCTGTCAATTAAGCCAGATGAAAGTGGTCAGTTAGCAAGACTTCAAACGTGTATTGAGGATATAAAATCCTGGATGACCCACAATTTCCTGATGTTAAACTCAGACAAAACTGAAGTTATTGTGATAAAACCAACGCACCGCCGAACTTCGTTTTCGAAAGATATAGCTACTCTGGATGGTATTGTCCTGGCCTCCAGCACTGCTGAAATTTGGGAGTTATTTTTGATCAGGATATATCCTTCAACGCCCACTTAAAACAAACCTCAAGAACAGCCTTTTTCCATCTTCGTAACATTGACAAAATTAGGAATATCCTGTCTCAAAACGATGCTGAAAAACTAGTCCATGCATTCGTTACTTCTAGACTAGATTACTGCAATTCCTTATTATCAGGTTGCCCAAATAAGTCCCTTAAGACTCTCCAGCTGATCCAGAATGCTGCAGCACGTGTTCTGACGAGAACTAAGAGAAGAGATCATATTTCTCCTGTATTAGCTTCTCTGCATTGGCTTCCTGTGAAGTCTAGGATCAAATTTAAAATCCTCCTCCTGACTTACAAAGCTCTAAATGGTCAAGCACCATCATACCTAGAAGAGCTCTTAGTACCTTATTGTCCCACTAGAGCACTGCGCTCCCGGAATGCGGGGCTACTCGTGGTTCCTAGAGTCTCTGGAAGTAGACTGGGGGCCAGAGCCTTCAGCTATCAGGCTCCGCTTTTGTGGAACCAGCTCCCTGTCTGGGTTCGAGGGGCAGACACCGTCGCCACATTCAAGAGTAAACTGAAAACCCTCCTCTTTGACAAAGCTTATAGTTAGGGACTGAGGAGTTGCAACGTCCACCTAACCCGGCCACCTGCTTCTCCTCGTAGTCATCAGTTTTATATACTGTATAATTAATAATATAGCAAGAGTAGAGGGAGGCAGGCCAGTACAGCCCGATCCGTTTGGGGAGAGTTCTATCCCAACCAGGCACCTCTCTTTAACCTGCCTGTTTCCTTCCAATGACACACTGAGCTGCTCTCTCATCTCTACTTGTTACTTTTGTATGCATCCTGTCACAGAATTGCTTGTTACTAATCTAGCTCTGGGGAGTTTACTCCCCCGGAGTCCTTATGTTTCTTCTTCGCAGAGCTATGCTCTGCGATTCTCTGCAATTCCCGGCCGCATCCTGCTGCGTCCTGCTGCATCCGCCGCATCCACCCGTGCTCTGCAGCGCCACGTTACATCCCGCAACGCCCTGCTGTGATGTTCCTATTCACAGAGTAGTCTGGATCCGGTATAGGGGATTGCACTATTCAGAATGACACGATGTGCCCTGCTTTGACATGAACTTCCACGATAACCTTCGAAGTCACTGTGATCTTTAATGTGACTATTGTTGCCACTGTTCATCACACCCCCAACCGGCCCGTCAGACACCGCCTACCAAGAGTCTGGGTCTGCTGAGGTTTCTTCCTAAAAGGGAGTTTTTCCTTGCCACTGTCGCGATAGCCACTGCTAATGCTTGCTCTTGAGGGAATTACTGTAATTGTTGGGGTTTTGGAAATTATAGAGTGGTCTAGACCTACTCTATCTGTAAAGTGTCTCGAGATAACTTTTGTTATGATTTGATACTATAAATAAATTGAATTGAATTGAATTGAATTGTGTGTATGAGAGAGGGTGTGTATGAGAGTGTGTGTATGAGAGAGGGTGTGTATGAGAGAGGGTGTGTATGGGAGAGGGTGTGTATGAGAGAGTGTGTATATGAGAGAGGGTGTGTATGGGAGAGGGTGTGTATGAGAGAGTGTGTCTATGAGACAGTGTGTGTATGACAGAGTGTGTGTATGAGAGAGGTATGAGAGAGTGTGTGTATGTATGAGAAAGGGTGTGTATGAGAGAGGGTGTGTATGAGAGAGGTATGAGAGAGGGTGTCTATGAGAGAAGGTGTGTATGAGAGAAGAGAGGGTGTGTATGAGAGAGGGTGTGAATGAGAGAGGGTGTGTATGTATGAGAGAGGGTGTGTATGAGAAAGGGTGTTTATGAGAGAGGGTGTTTATGAGAGAGGGTGTGTATGAGAGAGGGTGTGTGTGAGAGAGTGTGGGGTGTGTTGAGAGAGGTGTGTATGAGAGAGGGTGTGTATGTATTAGAGAGGGTGTGTATGTATGAAAGAGGGTGTGTATGTATGAGAGAGGGTGTGTAAGGAGAGAGGGTGTGTGTGTGAGAAAGGGTGTTTATATGAGAGAGGGTGTGTATGAGAGAGGGTGTGTATGAGACGGTGTGTATGAGAGAGGTGTGTATGTGTATGAGAGAGGGTGTATAAGGAGAAAGGGTGTTTATGAGAGAGGGGTTTATGAGAGGGTGTGTGATGAGGAGGTGTGTGTATGGAGAGAGGGTGTTTTATGAGAGAGGGTGTTATGAGAGAGTGTGTCTAAGGAGAGAGGGTGTGTATGAGAGAGGGTGTTATGTATTAAGCATTTGTAAGGGGTGTGTATGTATGAGAGGGTGTGTATGAGAGAGGTGTCTATGAGAGAGGGTGTGTATGAGAGGGTGTTTATGAGAGAGAGGGTGTTTATGAGAGAGGGTGTGTGTATGAGAGGGTGTTGTATGAGAGAGGTGTGTAGGGAGAGAGGGTGTGTATGAGAGAGTGTCTATGAGAGAGTGTCTATGAGAGAGGGTGTGTATGTGAGAGGGTGTGTATGAGAGAGAGTGTCTAGAGGGGGTGTGTATGAGAGAGGTGTGTATGAGAGAGAGTGTTGAGAGAGGGTGTGTATGGAGAGTGTGTGTATGAGAGAGAGGGTTATGGGGGTGTGTGTATGAGATGATGTGTGTATGGGGGGGGAGGGAGGGTTATGAGATGTGTGTATGAGGTGTGTGTAGAGAGGTTGTATGTTGTGGTGGGAGGGTGTTGTGGGTGTTGGGGAGTGGGTGGGGTTGCTTTTTGTACTATTATTGACAATATTCCTTCGTTCTCACCACGTTTAATTTCCAAGTTCATAATGCCACATTTAGTTCCATGGTACATCAGTTCGCCAAGTAGTCACTCCAGTATACATATTCTCCGATGGTACATCGTTCTCGCCACAGTACGTCACGTTCTCACCACAGTACGTCACATTCTCGCGATAACACGCCTTGTGGTGGGTATGTTTACATCATCTGTACGCAGCGTAGACATACACGCTGATAGCTGAAAATGCGTCCAGATAACACGCCATTTGAAAGTGGCGTGTATGTTTACAAGAAGTCATGATGTCATGGTAACCTCTGAGAGGTACTAAAACACACTGTGACGCTCTCGAGTACTGCAAAGATTTATTCCTCCACACGTAAAATACTGCTAGCAGTTACCTAATGTAAAGTTACTGTGTGAGTCGAAATAAGTGCGTTAGTGGTGGTTATACATAGAGTACTTGAGGTATATAGAGTATTTGTCATATACAGTATTTGAGGTATATAGAGTATTTTAGGTATATAGAGTATTTGTTGTGCAAGGATGTAATATATGAACTTATTTATTTGTATTTATTCTTATGATTGTTCATATTATAAACTAGAGAGAGAGAGAGAGATGCAGAGAGAGAGAGACAGAGAGACAGAGAGAGAGAGATACATAGAGAGAGAGAGAGATAGAGAGAGACAGAGAGATACATAGAGAGAGAGAGAAACAGAGAGAAACAGAGAGAGAGAGAGAGAGAGAGAGAGAGCCAACCCTATGACCCAGAACATGGGTTACTCTTTGAAAAATAACCCAGAAACCCAAACAACCAATTAGGTCAAAATATTAGCCCTATAACTCAGAAAATGGTTATTCTCTGAAAAGATAACCCAGAAATGGGTTGAAAAAATAACCCAGGGTTTTTAGTGTGTATGTGTGTGTGTGTGTGTGTGTGTGTGTGTGTGTGTGTGGGGTTGTTTGTGTGTGTATGTGTGTGTTTGTGTGTGGAAAGTGTGCAGAAGAGAGATAGAGAAAGAGGAAACAGATGTTTTGTATGCAACTGGAGCAGAGTTGGTGAAATAAGTTTAAGTTTTGTCTACAGTGTACAGTAGTTCCAAAAGAACAAACCAAACATATCTTTGGTAATGTGCGAGGTGTGTCTCTGTAACTGAAATAAACCCAGAACAAGATGTGGCGGGGGGGTGATCAGGCCATGGTGATGTCTGGATGGCAGTGAAGAGAGAGCATGTAGTCTGACCAGGTGGAGCTTTATCCCACTAGCTCCCAGGTCTACCAGATCAACCAGAGAGGTCTCACTCCCACAGAGTAGCCCCACCAGATCTGCCATCAACTCAAGACAAAGATGGTTAAGACCAGAGAGGTCTCACTCCCACAGAGTAGCCCCACCAGATCTGCCATCAACTCAAGACAAAGATGGTTAAGACCAGAGAGGTCTCACTCCCACAGAGTAGCCCCACCAGATCTGCCATCAACTCAAAATGTATGACAAAATTAGAAAGCCAAAATAAATCTCGACAATTCAAGCCGGTATGGTAATTCAGGCCAGCAAACAAAAAGCAAAATAAATAACCCTAACTATATATATATATATTATATATATTTAGGGTTATTTATTTAGCTTTTTATACATACTATTAAAAGTTTTAGAACACCCCAATTTTTTAGGTTTTTATTGAAATATTAGCAGTTCAAGTCCAATGAATAGTTTGAAATGGTACAAATGTAAGTGGTGAACTGCCTGAGGTTAAAAAAAAGTAAGGTTACCCAAAAATGAAAAATAATGTAAATTTCAGTATTTTACAAAAAGGCCTTTTTCAGGGAACAAGAAATGGGTTAACAACGTAAAGCTGTTCTGCAGCAATGGAGGTTGATCAAGCTTTGAAAGTTGGTGCAACCAATTCCCACAGGTGTTCCCACTGGTCTGGATTACTTACAACCCCCTCTGTTTGTTTGTATAAAAGTATTGTTGGAACACAACGTGGTACCATACCCTCGTGAGCATTATATGAACAGTATTGTACTGCAGAAACTAGTGTGTTGCTATAAAAATGGCGGGAAAAAGGCAATTAACAATGGAAGAGAGACAGACCATCATAACACTTAAGAATGTTGGTCTTTCCTACAGAGAAATTGTGAAGAAAGTCAAGGTGTCAGTGAGTACAGTATTCTTCACCATCAAAAGCCACTTAGAAACTGGGGGAGACTCTGACAGGAAGAGGTCTGGCAGACCCAACGCCACAACAGAATCAGAAGACAAGTTTCTGAGAGTCAACAGCTTGCGTGATAGGATGCTCACAGGACAACAGCTTCAAGAACAGCTTAATAGTGGTCGTAATAAGAAGTCTCAGTTTCAACTGGAAAGAGAAGACTTGGAGATGCAGATTTGATAGGTCGAGTTGCAGTCAATGGACTACTGAAGACTAGAAGAAGGTGTTATGGACTGATGAATCAAAGTCTTGAAAATCTTCGGTTCATCACGCAGGATTTTTGTACGCCATCGAGTAGGCGAAAAGATGGTTCCTCAGTGTGTGACATCAACTGTCAAACATGGAGGAGGAAGCGTGATGGTTTGGGGCTGTTTTACTGGATCCATGGTTGGTGATTTGTACAGAGTGAAAGGCACCCTGAACCAAAACGGCTACCACAGCATTTAGCAGCACCATGCAGTACCCTCTGGGATGCGCCTAGTTGGTCAGGGGTTCATCCTACAGCAAGATAATGACCCAAAACATAAGTCCAAGCTATGCCAGAACTACCTTAGCAAAAAAGAACAAGATGGTAAGCTTAAAAACATGGAGTGGCCAGCACAGTCACCAGACTTAAACCCCATTGAGCTGGTTTGGGATGAACTGGACAGAAAAGTGAAAGCAAAGCAACCTACAAGTGCCACAGACAAGTTGTAGAGAGAGAGGGGAGAGAGGGTCTGTGTGTGTGTGTGTGTGTGTCTGTGTATGTGTGTGTGTGTTTGTGTCTGTCTGTCTGTATGGGTGTGTGTGTGTGTGTGTGTGTGTGTGTGTGTGTGTGTGTGTGTGTGTCTGTGTGTCCGTCTGTCTGTGTGTGTGTGTGTGTGTGTGTGTGTGTGTGTGTGCTGTCTGTCTGTGTGTGTGTGTGTGTGTGTGTGTCTGTGTGTCCGTCTGTCTGTGTGTGTGTGTGTGTGTGTGTGTGTGTCTGTGTGTCGTCTGTCTGTGTGTGTGTGTGTGTGTGTGTGTGTGTGTGTCTGTGTATGTGTGTGTGTGTTTGTGTCTGTCTGTGTTGGGTGTGTGTGTGTGTGTCTGTCTGTCTGTGTGTGTGTGTGTGTGTGTGTGTCTGTGTGTCCGTCTGTCTGTGCGTGTGTGTGTGTGTGTGTCTTTCTGTGTGTGTGTGTGTGTGTGTGTGTGTGTGTGTGTGTGTGTGTGTCTGTCTGTCTGTGTGTGTGTGTGTGTGTGTCTGTCTGTGTGTGTGTGTGTGTGTGTGTCTGTCTGTGTATGTGTGTGCCACCAGAAACTGAATTTGAATCATTCATATTTGAATTTGAATTGCTAAACTTGAATCATTGCATTAAATAACTGAATTTGAATCACATAATTTGAAATTGTATTGCTTAATGTGAATCATTGCATTGAAAAACTGAATCTGAATAGTATAATTTGAAATTTAATTTATTCATTTGGAACTGAAGTCCAATTAAATTTGATTCAACTCTCTATATATCCTCACATTCAGTTCTCACAATTCAGATTCAGATCACCAAATTCAATTTCAAGTTACTGAGACAGACATCCGGGGAGTTGGAGGATGAAGGAAGAGCAGTCAAGCGCAGATCGATAGATAGAGTTCAGTGGCGCAGATACACAGTACTCCTCTTCGGCCAATCAACACCTACTTTTTGGAGTACAGAAGCTGCCATGGAACGAGGAAGAAGTGCTTGCCTTGACCAAGAGACTCATATATATATATATATATATATATATATATATATGACTAGATGTCGCCTTGGCTACTGCTGTTCATTTGAACGAATGTATCAATAGAGCCGTCATCTTGGCACGGGGAAGCCACTGTTCTACATTGACGCTGATATCAATGTAGAGCAAAGGTCTAACGGAAATAAAATCATAAATCGTCAACATCTCATACGATTTTCTAGTTTTTTTGCTTTGTTCGAAAGGTCAGACATGTATTTTTGATCGAGTCCAGAGAAAATGTAAGCTTTTGATATTAATATAATTCATGTTCAAAATATAATGCCTATAGTGTTAGTATGCCTAGGTTTATTAGTCACATTCTTCCACTTAAGTAATCTTAAAATTAACTATCGCTACTTCCCTTAGCCTAGCCTACTGCATGCAAAATGCCTACAATGGTGTGGCTATCCATATTTAAAATTACATGTTAATTCATTTAAATATTTGAATGGTTTACTTTGTACATCAGCAAGGCTGCAATACAAGGTGATGTAAGAGCCAGTCCCCTGAGTTTATACAACATGTTTCCACAATAAAACACAAAAAAGTAAATTATTATTTGAGTGCTTTTATCAACTCTACTATCTGATTGTTTGTCTCATTTCTTACAGCGTTTATAAAAATATTAAAGTTAGTTTTGTTTGTGATTTAAAAGTGTAGCTTTATAATAATGTGCAGTAACAAACAAAACAAAGAGACTAATTAATGTGTTAAGAATATTTATTATAATCAGTTCACAGATCTGAGTCCAAACAGAAACCCTTCTGAACTAAGAGTTTCTGCTTCAAAGTGAAGTTTAAACAGACTGAGATGTCCAGTCTCACCCCTCCACTGTTTATTTCTGCATGTATTTATTTATCTATCGAGACTTAAAGTCAGGTTTTGTCGTCCACAGTCCGAGTCCCACCAGACTCCCTTTAGGAAACCTTTAATTTAAACTTCAGCAGGCGGTGACAGTCCGCTCCACACAGTCCTGGTTCTGGTTCTCCTGGGCTTCCCTTCCGTCCAGCGGGCCCAGCAGTACGGCCCGGGTCTCCAGCTGCGTGGTGTCGGTTTTGGCTCCCAGGAAGCGGGCACTGAGCTCCAGATCCTGAAGCCGCAGACGGACTCTGCTGCCCCGCTCTAGCTTCTCTCAGTCTGCCGGCCGCCGACAAACGCAATGGAACTTCCCGCCGAATATATACGTACAGTAGGGTGACCGAAATTTAGAGCAAAGTCTTTAAAGCAGACTCTCGACTATTTTTTTTTTTTTGACTCTCCAGTAGTTCTAGTCTGTTCGTGGTGATTGAGTCGTCCTGCAGCCAGCTCCCGTCGGCTGCTCGTTGGCTGCAAGTTGCAACGCGAATTTTCATTCATTCGTTGTTGAAGTGGAGGCTCAGGCTGGTGTCCCGGGACCCGATCAAGATCAACATGTAGCTAAAAAGCAAAAACGTCTCTGCAGGTACCGGGAGGACTGGATTACTGCAGTTTTGCGCGATGCAAACAAAGCGTTTTGCAATGTATGAAGTAAGGAGTTTGGTGTTTCACACAGGGGGGGGGGGAGGGAGGGAGGGGATGTTCCGACGTCAGGCTGCATGCTAGCAGCAAACTACATATAGCCACGCTTTCCAAAAAACAACTCTTCAATTTGTTTAACACACAACTTTAATCAAACCTAGATTTTTTTAAATGGTAGGCCTATATGTAGTTTTTTTTTACTCTGATTGAACATTAAAAACACCAATGCCCCCCCGTCTCGTCTCGAATTTTACCCATTCTCATCTGGTCACCCTAACATACAGGTCATCCTGGATTATGTGTGAGATCCTCTTTATCACCACTCTGTCTTTGGCCGGTCCAATCTGGATCAGCCGGCCCACAAGAGCTCTCCGCCTCCCACCCAAGAAGCGGCATATATATATATATATATATATATATATATATATATATATATATATATATATATATATATATATATATATATATCATAAAACACATTCTCACCTGTGAACTGTTATCCCTTGCTGTTTTTTTTCTTAATTTCTGTCGTTCGAACATCCATAAGCAGCACAACTAGCTACAGTTTAGTATCTTTAGCGCTGATAATCCTGCGCCACTGAACTCTATCTATCGATCTGCGCTCGATTGCTCTTCCTTCCTCCTCCAACTCCCCGGATGTCTGTCTCAGTAACTTGAAATTGAATTTGGTGATCTGATCTTGTGAGAACTGAATGTGAGGATATATACAGAGAGTTGAATTTCAGTGAGGATCAAATTCAGATTCAGTTTTTCAATGCAATGATTTAAATTAAACAATACACTTTCATGTGTTATTCAAATTCAGTTTTTCAATGCAATTATTCAAGTTTAGCAATTAAAATTCAAATATAAATTATTGAAATTCAGTTTCTGGTGGCACATATTTCAGCCCATATAGGTCAGCTTGTGAAAGGTCATTATTCTCTCTCTATAGAAAGGAGGTTTGTGTGTTGAAGGATGTTTGAGGGAAAAGTTTGAATATTTCCTCTTTTACTCCAAACTGTCTGATTCCACGTTACCATGGAGACACTAACCTGTCAGCGTGATCTCACGTTACCATGGAGACACACACCTGTCACAGTGATCTCACGTTACTCTGGGTTAGGGTTACACATGAGAGAGAGGGAGACAGGCAGGGAGGGAGAGAGAGAAGGAGAGGAAGAGGAAGAGGAAGAGGAAGAGGAAGAGGAAGAGGAAGAGGAAGAGGAAGAGGAAGAGGGAGAGACAGACAGAGAGAGACAGTATTATTATATTAACAGTGCTGTTTCTGTCCTGATCTGACTTATATAATCGTTAGGGACAGACGAGGACACAAGGTCCCTCATACACACACACACACACACACAGACACACACAGACACACACAGATACACACACACACACACACACACACACACACACACACACACACACACACACAACACACACAGACACACACAGATACACACACACACACACACACACACACACACACATACCACACACACACACACACACACACACACACACACACACACACACACAGACAGACAGACACAGACACGACACATACACAAATACACAGTGTCACACCCAAACACACAGACACCAGTTAAAAACAAATATTATTCACACACACACACTGTGTAACAAACACTAAACATATTACAACCACACACACATCGCCCATTTCCACACACACACACACACACACACACACACACACACACACACACACACACAAACACAGCTTACGCGCTGTATACAAACACACAGTAGAAGAAGAAACCAAACACAAGCTAGCTAGCTATATGCTACAGTGCCGTGTGGTTGGGGGCATTAGAACGATGCAGGTTTATGTATGTGTTGTTGTTGTTGTTGCTATGAGACGTCGTCACGGTGTAAGATGTTGAAGGCTAGAGGTCGAAGTGAGTGGTGATGACATCATCGATACGTTTAGCCGTCCAGACGAAGGAGCGAGGGTGGCGTTTTCAAATTTTTTCACCTTGGGACCAGGTTTCAAAAAAGTCTTCAGGCAGATCGGCCAAAACGATTTAAAACATACACACAGCGCGGTCTCACGTTATTGAATCTATTGAGTCGTTTTCTTCGTGTGGTGATTACGAATTTTTAAGCAATGTATTTCAATGTGAAGCATATTTCGTGATCACAGAACGATGACGGTAGCGAGTAGTATTGATAAGGTCAATATCTGTGCAGGGAGGTTGGTCGGGGGGGGTGGATGGGTCAAACAACACGGGACTTTCACCACGGAGACCGCTGTGACGGTTCCTTTCCTCTTTCTTCTTTTCAACCGTCCTGCTGTTGTGGCGCCTCATTTCCCCGTTGTTGCGTCCCTCAGAGCAGGTTCAAAAATCGTAACCTGTACACGTAATAAACGTCAAAATCGTGACCTGTAAACAATCAATAAATCTAAATAATGTGACTATTTAACGCCCTGGTGTGAGCCCGGGTTGGTTTGCACCAAATAGCGTTTCCGTGTGGACGGCCCCTAAAAGAGCACCCAGAGCATCTCAGGACGCAGTTCACAGACACGCTCAAGTCAACATGGCATCATGACTTTGCATAAACATACACGCCACTTTTCCTAAAGCCAAGTGGTGTGTTATCTGGACACATTTTCAGCTATCCATGTGTATGTCTACGCTGTATGTAAACATTCTCGCAAGAATGCAATGTACTATCGCAATTTTCCGGACTGACTGACCTTCATTTGTTAAAAGTAATGATGGCCACTCGTTTCTCTTTACTTAGCTGATTGGTTCTTGCCATAATATGAATTCTAACAGTTGTCCAATAGGGCTGTCGGCTGTGTATCAACCTGACTTCTGCACAACACAACTGATGGTTCCAACCCCATTACAGTTTTTTCTGATTGCTAAACGACAGTGGACACAACTGGAGTCACATGTGCAAAACTCAAACTACAGTCTGCACTACCTACAGTCACCTGAGCTAAACAGTTCACATCAGCTGCAAAACTCATTCAAAGCAACACAACTCTTAACACACGTCTCAAAACAGGCTCAGTGCAGCCAAACACTCAGCACAGTCCTCACTGAGATAACACACACACACACACACACACACTGTCACTCAGAACACACTGAGGGTAAAAACACTAGCATCAAACACCAATACACAAATTACAAACTTTCTCATCTTTACAGTTTGAACAATTTGAGTGACTTGACACTACTCAACAGTTTATTTAAGGAAAAAATATAGATTGTATAGCATACCAATTTTTACATAAGGTAAACAAGAAGGAATGAAAATCAGCAGTTTTCTTCAATAAAGTATTTTGTCTCTAGTAATTTATGGAATTACTGGGGGAAAAACTAAAGGTACATAACAGTACCAGAGAATAGTGTGACTAATCCTGCCTCTCTCCAGCATCATGTGGCAAGTTTTCTTCATCACATTGGATGTCTTCATCATCTCTAAATAAAAATGAATGTGGTGTTTCCATTGCTTTCACCTCCATTACTTTCTGAAAAATAGTAAGAATGCAGTTTTACTATTGTAAAGATATTGTGTTTTTCACTTTTTTTATAGCTGTGTACATAACCTCAGACATCTTACCAGGACATATTGGTATCTTTGCTCTTTTACCTGTTTCTCTCAAACAGTACAGTGTAGAATTGTTTCATTCTTATTTGGTATTTGTATACAAAAAGACTTTCTGAGCTTTCTCTGTATAAATACCGTATATGTTCACTAACTAGTCTAAAATAAGACACCTGCTTAGGCTTTCAGCTAAAATTGCAATCAGCAGTGTTTGATAGGCACCAGACTGAAATCTATTCTGTGTTGAATGTGTGGTTAACAGTTCTGACAGCAGTGTGTTAGCATTTGTACAAAGTGCTGTAGATCTACAGTGTTGTGCACGTTGTGGTTAAAGTCATGGGATAAGTGTGTAGAGTTTTGAAAACTGTGTTCAAGCGATGAGAAACGAACTAGAGTTTGGTCCACATGAACTGCTGCTGTGCAGACTGTAGTTAGAGTTTTGCACATGTGACTCCAGTTGTGCCCACTGTCGTTTAGCAATCGAAAAAAACTGTAATATTGGAAAAACTTCCACTAATGAACCCTGACAAAGCACACCTGTGAAGTGAAAACCATTTCAGGTGACTACCTCATGAAGCTCATTGAGAGAACACCAAGGGTTTGCAGTGCTATCAAAAAAGCTTCGCTTTTCCTTTTTTAATTTTTTTTTTTTTTTTTTTTTTTTTTTTTTTTTTTTTTTTTTTTTTTTTTTTTTTTTTTTTTTTTTTTTTTTTTTTTTTTTTTTTTTTTTTCTGAGTTTTTACAATCCAAATAATCATTAAAATAAAGAAAATGCATTGAATGAGAAGGTGTGTCCAAACTTTTGGCTTGTACTGTATATATATATATATATATATATAATATATATATATATATATATATATATATATATATATATATTGGAAATGATTGACAGAACGACAATAAGCAGATTACCTCTGTAAATGTGAGAAAACATCAGTGACCATTACAAGTCAAAGTTGTTGGAGAGAAGTACTTGGGATACCTTGATTTGCTGCAGTAGTAGCAAATAAACCTTTATTGATACATAGTTGGATGAACGTTGCCGTTACATTTATATTTATCTCCAAGAAGCAAAAATCCAAAATAAATCAGACACACAGATTGATCATGAAGGCCTCTTCAGGACCCCGACCCACAGCTTTGACTGTCTCTGTTCCAGTTAATATAAAGGTTTCAGACAGACAGATAGACAGACGGGCAGACAGGCAGGCAAAGTGTTTTCGGCGACACGATTACATACATAGTCAATGCAAAGACGCATTATTAGGCTATATTATTATTATTATTATTATTATTATTATTATTTATGAAGAGCGGACACAAAAGTCTCTGGGAGAAACGTTTGACTATCTGGTAAGTTCTGGATGTAAAGACATGTAGGTAAAAGAGATATTTTCATTTCGCCTTTGATTTCGACTGACAGCTGTTGGCTGCGTCCACTCTACCCATGGCTAGCCAATAGGAGCACTCTACCCATGGCTAGCCAATAGGAGCACTCTACCCATGGCTAGCCAATAGGAGCCCTCTACCCATGGCTAGCCAATAGGAGCACTCTACCCATGGCTAGCCAATAGGAGCACTCTACCCATGGCTAGCCAATAGGAGCACTCTACCCATGGCTAGCCAATAGGAGCCCTCTACCCATGGCTAGCCAATAGGAGCACTCTACCCATGGCTAGCCAATAGGAGCACTCTACCCATGGCTAGCCAATAGGAGCCCTCTACCCATGGCTAGCCAATAGGAGACCTCCCATGGCTAAATATTTGATTTCGTGCCTCTTATAATTATACCTCTAGGTCCCATGGCTAGCTAGGAGCTACCCTCTGCCAATAGGAGCCCTACCCATGGCTAGCCAATAGGAGCCCTCTACCCATGGCTAGCCAAAAGGAGCCCTCTTCCCATGGCTAGCCAATAACAGACACGTATATGACCTTTTGAATATTAATATAATATTAAGAGACTTCCCATACCAGTATGAATATTAATTTAATCTGTTTTCTCTGTTTTTTACAGTGTGTTCAGGGGACAGGCAGCTAGCAGATAGTGAGCAGATGTTTGCTGTATGTGACAAAACATGGTGAAGCCTAAAAAACGCAGATGACCTGGTTCTGTTGTCCCCTACAGAACAGGGCTTACAGCAGAACCTGGACCTGATGTAATGGAGCAGTACTGCCAGATCTGGGTCCTCGTAGTAAAAGATCCAGATCTCAAGGAAACACACACAGCTTCACATTAGGAATACATAAATTAGACCACTGTACAGATTACAATTATTTAGGACTGGAAATAAGTTCCACTGGAAGTTAAACCCAGCGATAATGGAGCTGAGAGAGAAAGCAGGCAGGGCATTTTATGCAATAAAACGTCAAATCCATATTACAATCCCAAAATTAGAATCTGGCTCAAATTATTGAAATCTGTCATAGAGCCATTATCCAACTCTCGGCCCATTTGGACAAAAACCCAGCTGAAATCCTACATCTAGATTTCTTGTCCCATTGCCAAGTTTTTGTTTTTAGTTTGTTTCATGCTTCATTTAGTCATCCCTTACGATTTCTTCTTTTACTTCCTGTTGTATATTTTCCCACCTGTGAGATTTCCTGTCCCCGCCCTAATGTGTTGCAGCTGTGTCTCATTGTGTCCCCTGTCTTGTGTATTTAAGTTCAGTCTTCCCTTCACATAATACCAGGCTTCACCTTTCCCTGGATCCTGATTATCCTGATCCCTTTTTTTTTCCTTTCTTCTGTATACTAATGCAACCTTTCTTACTGATTTCCTTCCTTTTCCTTGTTTCCACTAGCCATGGGCTGTCAGTGATACAAACTTGTGGGCCCTAAGGCCTTCGTTTGTTTTTACTATATCAATTCATCCTGACAGCTGTTAGGACTCTAAACGGTTGTGCTGTGTATTACCTGCAATTAGTGCTCTATTTGGTTTTGTTTTTAATCCAAAACTCTACTGATTAAAATAAAGTCCACAACTGCTCAGCTGTGTATTCTTATCACCGCACAACTTTTCATATCTTTCCTAAATAGAATGTGTTCAAACTACTGTGTGTGTGTCTCTGTGTCTGTGTGTGTGTCTCTGTGTCTGTGTGTGTGTGTCTGTGTCTGTGTGTGTGTGTGTGTGTGTGTGTGTGTGTGTGTGTGTGTGTGTGTGTGTGTGTGTGTCTGTGTGTGTGTGTGTGTCTGTGTGTGTCTCTGTGTGTGTGGTTTGAGGATGATATGTAGTTTTTAATAAGGGTATGTTAAGAGAGCTGAGGATCCGTCCAGATAACTGATTTGATACTATAAATATAAAATTCGGCTTTAGGAAAGTGGGCGTATATATTTACGAGAAGTCATGATGTCATGGTGACCTCAGAGAGGTACTTAAACACACTGAGATACTCTCGAGTACTGCAAAGATTTATTACTCCACACGTACAATACTACTAGTACTGCAGTTACCTAATGTACAGTTACTTTGGGAGTCGAAATAAGTACGTTAGTGGTCGTTATATATAGAGTATTTGAGGTATATAGAGTATTTGTGGTATATAGAGTATTTGAGGTAGTTTCTGCAAAGAAACGTGTGTGTGTGTGTGTGTCTGCAACATGTGTGTGTGTGTGTGTGTGTGTTTGGACATTCTTCAGCGTGTGGTCAGAAGATAACAAGTTTACAATATGAACACCTGCAAGGAGACAGTAGGGTGTGGAGGGACCACACCAAGAACCAGAATCACATCTCTTTAGTGTGATATTAGATGTGAGAAGAAGGAAATGGTTCTAGCATTGCTCTTTAGATGTGTGTGAATGTCCCACACCAGGAGTCATTTATATAGTTCTATTATATAGGGATCCATTATCTCAAAGCCATCACCGACCCCCTCCTGGACATCCTGCAGTTTGCCTACAGAGCCAATAGGTCTGTAGATGATGCAGTCAACCTGGCCCTCCACTACATCCTCCGGCACCTGGACTCTGCAGGAAACTACGCCAGGATCCTGTTTTTGGACTTCAGCTCTGCCTTCAACACCATCATCCCGGCTCTGCTCCAGGAGAAGCTCTCCCAGCTTGGTGTGCCTGACTCCACCTGCAGGTGGATCACTGACTTCCTGTCTGACAGGAAGCAGCATGTCAAGCTGGGGAAAGACATCTCCGACTCACAGACCATCAGCACTGGATCCCCTCAGGGCTGTGTTCTTTCTCCTCTACTCTTCTCCCTGTACACCAACAGCTGCACTTCCAGTCACCAGTCTGTCAAGCTTCTGAAGTTCGCCGACGACCCCTCCCTCATCGGACTCCTCTCTGATGGAGACGAGTCCGCCTACAGGTCGGAGGCTGACCCCCTGGTGAAGTGGTGCAACCAAAACAATTTAGATCTCAACGCTCTAAAGACAGTGGAGATGGTTGTGGACTTCAGGAAGAATTCAGCCCCACCTGCCCCCATCACCCTCTGTGGCTCCACAATTGACACTGTGGAGTCTTCCTGGGAATGACAATCTCCCAAGACCTCAAGTGGGAGCTGAACATCAGCTCCCTCGTCAAGAAAGCACAACAGAGGATGTACTTCCTGCGGCAGCTGAAGAAATTCAACCTGCCAAAGACAATGATGGTGCACTTCTACACAGCCATCATTGAGTCCATCCTCACATCCTCCATCACCATCTGGTACGCTGCTGCCACTGCCAGGGACAAGGGGCAGACTGCAGCGTGTCATTCGGTCAGCAGAGAAGGTGATTGGCTGCAATCTCCCACCGCTCCAGGACCTTTACGCCACCAGGACTCTGAAGCGTGCTGGAAAGATTGTGGCTGACCCCTCCCACCGCGGACACAAACTCTTTGAGCCACTCCCCTCTGGCAGGAGGCTGAGGTCCATCAGGACCAAAACCTCACGTCACATGAACAGCTTTTTCCCCTCCGCCACTAGCCTTATCAACAAGGCCCGGAAACCACCCTGACTCTCCACCTGGCTCTACATTCCACTGTTCTCTCTCTCGCTCTTTGCTCTTTATTTATTTATTTTATTTTATTTTAGTTCTATCTTTATTTTTAATTTAATACATACTGTGTACATATACTTATATTGTTTAATATTACATTTAGAGAATGTGTGATGTGCACCAACAACACCAAAACAAATTCCTTTTATGTGTCAAAAAACGTACTTGGCAATAAAACCCTTTCTGATTCTGATTCTGATTCTATTATATAGGGATCCATTATCTGGTCAACACATGTTCTATTAAAGAAAAGATAGAAAATACATATCTGTGTGTGCTGTAAAGTGGTTAGAAAATATGAATGAATTTCACACACACACACACACACACACACACACACACACACACACACACACACACACTCATACCAACAGCAGCTGAGAACTACAAGGATTTCAACAAGGAAGACAGACTGGGGGGGACGCGGGTAAGAGCATGGCTGGGCTCTGGATGTGTGGGATCTCTCCCTGGAGACACTGCCACCCACGGGCCGGGAGGACCAGGTGAAGCACGCCGCCGGAGGCCAGGTGCTCGCCTTACA
>NC_053125.1:37086271-37128771 GCF_010015445.1 Perca fluviatilis
GACAGGCAGCTAGCAGATAGTGAGGAGATGTTTTTACAATGTGTTCAGGGGACAGGCAACTAGTAGATAGTGAGGAGATGTTTTTACAGTTTGTTCAGGGGACAGGCAGCTAGCAGATAGTGAGGAGATGTTTTTACAGTGTGTTCAGGGGACAGGCAGCTAGCAGATAGTGAGGAGATGTTTTTACAGTGTGTTCAGGGGACAGGCAGCTAGCAGATAGTGAGGAGATGTTTTTAACTGTGTTCAGGGGACAGGCAGCTAGTAGATAGTGAGGAGATGTTTTTACAGTGTGTTCAGGGGACAGGCAGCTAGCAGATAGTGAGGAGATGTTTTTACAATGTGTTCAGAGGACAGCAGCAACTAGCAGATAGTGAGGAGATGTTTTTACAATGTGTTCAGGGGACAGGCAACTAGCAGATAGTGAGGAGATGTTTTTACAGTGTGTTCAGGGGACAGGCAGCTAGCAGATAGTGAGGAGATGTTTTTTACAGTGTGTTCAGGGGACAGGCAACTAGCAGATAGTGAGGAGATGTTTTTACAATGTGTTCAGAGGACAGGCAGCTAGCAGATAGTGAGGAGATGTTTTTACAGTGTGTTCAGGGGACAGGCAACGCTAGCAGATAGTGAGGAGATGTTTTTACAGTGTGTTCAGGGGACAGCAGCTAGCAGATAGTGAGGAGATGTTTTTACGTGTGTTCAGGGGGACAGGCAGCTAGCAGATAGTGAGGAGATGTTTTGCAAGTGTGTTCAGAGGACAGGCAGTAGCAGATACGTGAGGAGTATGTTTTTATTTAACAGTGTGTTAGGGGACAAGGGCGTAGCAGATAGTGAAAAATTTTTGTGAGGTGTTTTTTATATGTAAAAAAAAAAATATAAAAAAAAAAAAAAAAAAAAAAAAAAAAAAATTAAAATAAACAAAAAAAAAAAACAAAGGGCTGGGCGTAAAAACCCAAAAGACAAAGCCAATGACCTTTCAAAAAAGATCCAGATCTCAAGGAAACACACACATCTTCACATTAGGAACACATATATTAAACAACTGTTCATATTACAATTCTTTAGGACTGAAAATAAGTTCCACTGGAAGTTTTAACCCAGTGATAATGGAGCTGAGAGAGAAAGCAGGCAGGGCATTTTATGCAATAAAACGTCAAATCTATATTACAATCCCAGTTGGTATCTGGCTCAAATTATTAGAATCTGTAATAGAACCAATTCTCGGCCCATTTGGGCAAAAACCCAGCTGAAATCCTGCATCTAGAGTTCTGTAAAAGCAGCTTACTGTCCTGTCTTGTCCCATTGCCAAGTTTTTGTTTTTAGTTTGTTTCATGCTTTCTGTTAGTTTGTTCCATTTCCTGTTTTATTTTGAAGGTTCTCTGTCATCCCTTGTGTTGTCTTGTTTAACTTCCTGTTGTATATTTTCCCACCTGTGAGATTTCCTGTCCCCGCCCTAATGTGTTGCAGCTGTGTCTCATTGTGTCCCCTGTCTTGTGTATTTAAGTTCAATCTTCTTCTTATCCCATTGTGAGATCGTCTGCTTCCTTGTGTTTAGCTTTCAAGTGGTTTCCCCCGGGTCCTGTTCTCTGAGTGTTAGTTTTCGCTTGGATTTTTGACCATCGCCTGTTTCCTGGATTACCCTTTTGCCTGCTGTAGGCCAATTCCCATTATTCATCAAAATTAAAAAAAACATGAAATCAAATATCTAAAAAGTGACGCCCCCATTTCTACCAGCAGAAAGCCCTGCAATATCAAGAGCTGAGCAAAGAGAAGAGTCCCCTCACTCAGCTGGTCCTGATGCTCAGTTCACTTCCTGACCCTGTTCTGCCTCAGGACCAGTCTGGGAACCAACCAATCAGAGTTAACCAAATTATAACACAACAGAAACAAAACAACATCACCAATTGGAACACACAAACAAAAACAGACAGCAAAATGCAGTGTTATCTGTCCCTAAAGAGAGAGTACAGAGCTGTCTGTCCCTAAAGAGAGTACAGAGCTGTCTGTCCCTAAAGAGAGAAAGAGTTGTCTGTCCCTAAAGAGAGAGGACAGTGCTATCTGTCCCTAAAGAGAGAAAGAGTTGTCTGTCCCTAAAGAGAGAGTACAGTGTTATCTGTCCCTAAAGAGAGTACAGAGCTGTCTGTCCCTAAAGAGAGAGTACAGTGCTATCTGTCCCTAAAGAGAGAAAGAGCTGTCTGTCCCTAAAGAGAGAGTACAGTGCTATCTGTCCCTAAAGAGAGAAAGAGCTGTCTGTCCCTAAAGAGAGAAAGAGCTGTCTGTCCCTAAAGAGAGAAAGAGCTGTCTGTCCCTAAAGAGAGAGTACAGAGCTGTCTGTCCCTAAAGAGAGAAAGAGCTGTCTGTCCCTAAAGAGAGAGTACAGAGCTGTCTGTCCCTAAAGAGAGAGTACAGAGCTGTCTGTCCCTAAAGAGAGAAAGAGCTGTCTGTCTCTAAAGAGAGAGTACAGTGCTATCTGTCTCTAAAGAGAGAGTACAGAGCTATCTGTCCCTAACGAGAGAGTACAGAGCTATCTGTCTCTAAAGAGAGAGTACAGAGCTATCTGTCTCTAAAGAGAGAGTACAGAGCTATCTGTCCCTAAAGAGAGAGTACAGAGCTGTCTGTCCCTAAAGAGAGAGTACAGAGCTATCTGTCTCTAAAGAGAGAGTACAGAGCTATCTGTCCCTAAAGAGAGAGTACAGAGCTGTCTGTCCCTAAAGAGAGAGTACAGAGCTGTCTGTCCCTAAAGAGAGAAAGAGCTGTCTGTCTCTAAAGAGAGAGTACAGAGCTATCTGTCTCTAAAGAGAGAGTACAGAGCTATCTGTCCCTAACGAGAGAGTACAGTGCTATCTGTCTCTAAAGAGAGAGGACAGTCTGGCAGACTACCTGACCACAGTTACTGATACCAAACTAAGAACTACGTTGACCAATTACAGACTCAGTGAGCACAACCTGGCCATCGAGACAGGCCGCTACAAACAATCATGGCTCCCGAAAGAGGAGCACTTCTGCCAGCGGGGCAAGAGAGACAAAGTCGAGACAGAGCTGCACTTCCTTAGCCTGACAAGCCAGACCCACATCCAGATGTTGGGTCTGGGAACTCACCATTGAAGGAGCTCGATCCGAGGGGTGGGATAAACGGTTGTCTTTCAAATTCCCTCTGCACGTAATAGCATAGCGCTCCAACCAGGCAGAGCAACGAAGAAGGTAGCGGAGCTAAACTTTTGCCGTATCCGGTGGGCAAAACTCCGAACACATCTTCCTTTTTTAAGAATGACTTCAGTGCCGTTCTTTGTTCTTTTCTCAAAGAAAAGCTGAACTCCAAGTCTTCCAGAAGACTGTTCCCCACTGACTCTATACATCAGAGCCACGGGAACATATTTTTAATTGGGGGTGCTGACAAATTTTCCAGAGTGAAGTTTTCAGCCAAAGTCAACCACCACACACCAAACTGCATCCATCACAATTTACTGAACTGTATAGAGATTCAATTCATATAAATAGCCTATCCAATACCGTAATTAGCCTGCCTGTGGGCTACTGATCCCGAAACACCGGGAAATAATAGACCGTTATCGCTATTCAACCAAGTTACATTTCTTTCATACCAATACTGTCAAGATGAAGACAAAATATCTCTATTTATTAAAACAAAGGCACTTCGTGGTGTCAAAACAGTACTAAGGCTTCGGTAATAAAACTAGAACACAGGTACACGCTCCACAAGCGAAAAAACAAAAACAAGAATAAAGTCCAAAATCCAAGACAAACCAGTCACGGGTAACGCAGGATATCGGCACACGGCTACGACAATGGTACAGAATATGGCTACTACAAGCTCAAACACTGAGCCACAAAACACAAGGGTAACACATCACTGAATTATATTAAATCAAATCAAAGTGAAGTAGGCCAGTCAGTCCTGACACAAACATTGGAATATAGAAATGCAGCCTTAAGTTTTTGTAGCACAGCCATAGCAAATTAAAGGCATAAAGATATTGGGCCTGCGTGTTAAGCTGGGCCTAATAATTTTATAACAATACGGTAGGATAATTAAAAATCTGTGTGACCTCATTCTAGTTCTCCAATACGTACGCTAAGCTTTACAAGAGTGTAAAAAACAAAATTATCTCCAATAATTCGTATAAACTTTCAGTTGAACTGTTACTGAACAGTTGATAAATCATGCAAACGTACTGCACGGCGGCAGCATAATAATAATAAACCATTATTACCTTGTGTTGCAGTCATAACACTAAAAGAAATCCTCATCTCCAAAACGTCTAGCAGGAAAAGTGTGACCCGAGGCTGGCAGCACTGAGCTGGCGTTGATGTTCCCTCTGCGGCTACCGTAGACTGTATATATTTTATTAATATTAACAGTCTATGGCGACTACCGTAGACTGTATATATTATATTAATATTAACAGTCTAGGCGGCTACCATAGACTGTATATTTTATTAATATTAACAGTTATAAACTTGTATATATTTTATTAATATTAACAGTCTATAGGATTACCATAGACTGTTAATATTAATATAATATATACAGTCTATGGCGACTGTAATATATATCCCACTTTTTTAATAAAATACACTGTATATATTTTATTAATATTAACAGTTTATTATCACCAGACTGTATATATTTTATTAATATTAATGGATCAGTTTATTTTATTATGGACTGTATATATTTATTATTTAACGTCATGATACCGTAGCTGTATATATTTTATTAATTTAACAGTCTTAGACTACCGTAGCTGTATATATTTATTATATTAACAGCTTGGGAATACCGAGACTGTATATATTTTTTAATATTAACAGTCTGTGGCGACTACCGTAGACTGTATATATTTTATTAATATTAACAGTTATGCGACTACGATATATATTTTATTATATAAATTGTGTACTACCGACTGTATATATTATATTAATATTAACAGTCTAGGCGTATACCGTAGACTGTATATATTATATTAATATTAACAGTCTATGGCGGCCATCAGACTGTATATATTTTATTAATATTAACAGTCTATGGCGAATTACCATAGACTGTATATATTTTATTAATATTAACAGTCTATGGCGACTACCATAGACTGTATATATTTATTAATATTAACAGTCTTCGATACCATACTGTATTTTTTTAATATTATGTATATATTTTTTTTAGCTTGGTCGTATTTTTTTTTCCTGTGTATATATTTTATTATATACAGTATGCGCATCGTAGACTGTATATATTATATAATATTAACAGTCTATGCGGCTACCATAGCTGTATATATTTATTAATATAACAGTCTATAGGCTACCATAGACTGTATATATTTTATTAATATTAACAGTCTATGGCGACTACCATAGACTGTATATATTTTATTAATATTAACAGTCTATGGCGACTACCATAGACTGTATATATTTTATTAATATTAACAGTCTATGGCGGCTACCATAGACTGTATATATTTTATTAATATTAACAGTCTATGGCGGCTACCGTAGACTGTATATATTTTATTAATATTAACAGTCTATGGCGACTACCGTAGACTGTATATATTTTATTAATATTAACAGTCTATGGCGGCTACCCTGCTGCTGCTAGCTTGGTTACAAGATTAGCTCCCTCGTCGTCTGTTGCTAGCAGGGTCGCTACTTCATTCAGTTACAGTTGCTGAGTTTTCTTTTATGCTTTTTAGCTTGTGGTTAATCTATAAAGAAATCCAAAATGCGCTTTTGTGCCACGGCTAGCTAACTGCTGTACTGTTGACCAGCCGGGAAAGTTTCCACAACTATCTTCACCACTCATGAATGAGCGTCAGAGATGCACGTCGCGCCTCACTCTCGGCAAAATCAGCAGATTCATTCTTATCAAATAATGTGTTTATCTCTTACTTACCAAATTTTAAAATGTATTACATTTAATTTGTAATGAAAGGGATTAGGTTTATATTAATAATCAAAGTATAAAAAGTAAATTGTTTTTTTTTTTATTATGGTTGTAGTAGTTACTCCTTTAGCTAGGGGGTGCTGCAGCACCCTCCGCACCCCTAGTTCCCGCAGCCATGCTATACACGATGTAATTGGCCTGACCAAAATTTGTTTTTTGCAGCTTGAAAGTCAATGGAGAGTGCTTAGACCCCCCTGGCTGCCAAATCAATTTGCTGCCACTAGGGGGAGTCTAGATTTCTAGGCTAGCACTTCCTGCCTGAATGCACAGAACTGCAGCCAGTCCCAACTAAACATTTCCCCAAATTGAAACACAAACACCCGACATTTGACCAAATAACTAACATAAATAAAATGCAGATCCTGCGTGGAAAACACACAGAGAGCTGCAGTCTAGCAGCAGAATATGTCTTTACCTGCCACACACACACACACACACACACACACACACACACACACACACACACACACACAACTGTAATATTATTGTTTTCATGTTGTTGCTGATATCCATCAAAGTTGTTCTTACTGTTAAATTTTGACATGATGAATTTTAACCTGATGCTCTATTGTCTGCATCCTACTGGACTACTGGATGTAAATGTGTAACATGTTTCCCTGTTTATGTGCTTTAGTAATACTTTGTGTAAATATGGTCATGCTAATAAACCTCTTTGTAAAAAACTAAATAAACTGTAAGTTTTAGTTTGCTGTCATGAGTTTATAGACTGTTGTTTCTTCATCATTTAATAATGAACCTGTTGTTCTGTTTCTTCTTCTTTTGGGGCGTCAGTGTTCCTGCTGTTTGGACTCTTTGGAGTTGTGTCAGTGTCTCCAGCTGCCATCAGAGTGCTGACTGACAGCTTCTGTAACGCTGCAGCTGCTTCTGATTGGCTGAACTACAGCTCAGACCGGCCCTCTGCTCTGACGTCATACTGACATTTCTAGGTTTGGATTTAAAGGTGTGAGGAAGTGATGAACACAGACAGCAGCAGCGTCTGTCAGAGTCTGCAGACGGACGAGGAGGAGGAGGAGGACGTCTCTCTGACCTCATCTGGACGAGACATTAACAGGTGAGCAGCCTGACAGGTAACATCACACACCTTTGATGAAGAAACTCTGCTGTCGCTCCTTATATTTGGGGGATTCATAATATACGTCAACACTGGTGTTTACTGTTTGTAGATCTAAATAATCACTAATTCATTGACTAATTATTCTGTGATTTGTGACTTTTTGGCCAAAATGAGCCTTTATATGTTCAGTGAAGTCACATGTAATCAACAGGAAACAAGTTATATTAGAATTACTTCCCTTCTGAGAAACGAGGAAGTGTCTTTCTGCTCCGACAGCCTGAATACTTTTTACTCTCTGACTCAAACTCGATCAGCTGGTTACTCTCAGACAGCACTAAACTACACGGCCACAGCTGTTTGTAGTCTTTATCTGGAGACAAAGTTAGGAGACTCCATGTTGGGGAGGCAGGGCCTGTGTTGTACTCCTCAGCATAGGTGTTGATTTCGGTGGGTACGGTGGGTATGCGTACCTATCAGATTTCTTCATGAGTCATTTTGTACCCACCACTTTTTTTTAAAACATCGAGCTCAATTTAGTTTAAAAAAACTAAAAAATAAAGTTCATAACATATAATTCTTGAGCGACAGATGCCAACAAATCTACAAAAATCTCTAGACCACGGGTGTGGAACTCATTTTCCCAGAGGGCCACACTGGAAAAGAGAATCACTCCGAGGGCCAGACATGTAGAGATTATTGACGTGCTTTTTGTTACTGCATGTCACTTTTTTAAATATTTTGGTAGCTTTTTTCCTCATTTTTGTTCAGACTTTTTTTGTGGCTTTCTCAGACGTTTGTCATCTTTTTGTGATTTTTTTGCTTTTTCCGAAATTTTTGTATGTTTTTTGTCTGATTTTTCTTGACATGAACCCTACAAAAGTCATCAAAAGAGTTCCTTAGCCATCGTAGAATTTTGCAAATCAAGCAAAACAAAAATACATTTTTATGAATTCTCTTCTGGTGGAATTTCTAAGTCTCAGAGTCGGCAAATCTGCCAAATTCTGCTTTGAATGTCAGGTAAATGCAGTTTTAAAAAAGACTTTCCTGTGTTTTTAGTTTGGAGCACAACTAGTCGGGCCAAAATTTATTTTGAACCCTAATTGATATATGGGCGGGATCTAAATCTGCAAGGGGCCATATTTGGCCCGCGGGCCTTGAGTTTGACACATGTGGTCTAGACCAAAAGGTCAGTGTGTTTTTAATGTTGGATGTTGTGCTATCTTGTGTAATGACTCTAATGACTGGAGTTATCTGACTGTTTGTGCCTCCTGTTCTAGTTTGACTCTGTCAGTCTGCTCTATATTATAATTGACTATTATTTGCCACTGTTCATCACCCCCCTAACCAGCCCCGTCAGACCCCTCCTACCAAGAGTCTGGGTCTGCCGAGGTTTCTTCCTAAAAGGGAGTTTCTCCTCACCACTGTTGCAACAGCCACTGCTAATGCTTGCTCTTGAGGGAATTACTGTAATTGTTGGGGCTTTGGAATTTATAGAGTGTGGTCTAGACCTACTCTATCTGTAAAGTGTCTCGAGATAACTCTTGTTATGATTTGATACTATAAATAAAATTTAATTGAATTGCTCTCCAGCTCTGTGGAGATGGTGTTGGTAAAGGTCTCCATCTAGTGGACTGATAGCACAACTACAGCTCATCTGTGGCTTAAATATCACATTGTTATGTTTTTGTATTTTCCTCCTAAGTGCTACAAAAACAATATCCACAACCTTTTTCTTAAGGCTGCACGATATAAGGGAAATATGTGAATACTTTGTTAGTATTCTGCTAAAATAAAACACATTATTTGTTAATTAAGAAAGAAAATATTTAGGTTATTTCCAATATTCTTTTATTTCACAAAATTGAACGTTGAACTGAATACAAAAGACATCAATAAAAAAGAAATAATTACATTTTAAAGTGCAGTTTTCTACTGATACTCTTTCAACTAACTCAAAAACTCCCTGAGTGTAATATAGCAGTCTTTCCAGATGTGTTTATCGTTGAAGTTATCATGATGATAAAAAACATCAACGATATATTGTGCAGCCAAAGTTGTAATTGTGTTTTAGTTTTTAAAGTGAATGATGTTGGCTGTGGTCGGTAAACAAGCTCACAATCCACACAGTCCAATTTTATAACTAATATTTTCATACAAATGGGAACAAACAACTTGAAACATCTGACTGACCATTGACACTGTTTCAGCTATAAACTGGTGTCTGGTTGAGTTTTTTCACTGGCATCAAATCCTTAAAGAGCCTGAACGTACTTCAAAACCGTTTTTCTTTTGTGGATTAGGTGTAAGAAAGCTTCGTTAGTTTCCTCCCAGTCAGAGCTGACAGTTCTCCATGTCAAGCTAAGCACTCAGGCTACATCTACACTGCTCCGTTTGGGGTTGAAAACAAATATCTTTTGCTACGTTTACGCCTCGTATCCACACTACTACGACGTTTCCGAGCTCCAAATGGAGACATTTGGAAAACAGTGGTGCCTACGTTTGGGTTTGAAAACTCTAGGGTTGTTTTGTAGTCTGGACGGACACAAATGGAGATCTTTGGAAATGACGACGCATGTCAGTCAGTCTTATCTTTTATGCTTATGTTACAAATGTCCTAGTTTTAGGCTTTACACACACAACCACACACACACACAACCACACACACACACACACACACACACACACACACAACCACACCATTGTCACATCATGATCTGTAAAATGTTCTAACAATGTTGTTGTTGCTTTTCACCATTCAGAGGCCCTGCTGGATCAAGACAAGTCACTGTGGTTTTCTCAAACCTCCTGTGGATTTTAAGTATAAAATCTGAAATATAATTTATTTCGCAGCACATTTCCTCATCTGTAAACTCTGAGAAACTCAAACTGTTGTTGTAAAGTACCCTTTTGTCATTTAGTGGCTCTTAAATTGGCATTCTGTCATTAAAAAAGTTAAATCAAAAATCCAATCGTGGATTTGGAAAACCGGAGCTCTTTAGAAAAAATAAAGTAGAGACACATGTTGGCTTCCTGATTGGGTGTTATCGGTCCCCCAGTGTCCTTCCCTGATTCGTCATGGCCCTATCACATGACCATTTTACAAGAGAACATCAACTTTGACTACCGATGGTTTTTCTGATCTTGTTGCTGTTGCTAGCAGCTGTTGTCCAGTTAAATTCTGCATTTAATAACATGAATACATGTCCTCAACAATACAAATATTATTTGAGTCATTTGCAACAATTCCTTTGTCAAGTGGCGTAACCAACCTTACACTGTGTTTGATGTGGATGAGGCCTAAGGATTATTTTGTTTTTCATTAGAATGAGTCCTTCATATCTTCTTTACGAAGTCTGCCATGAGGGAAGACCACCGTAGGTTTTTCTACTCACTTGGAAAAGGGAGGTGTGCAGGGTATTCATTTGGTTGCAGTCTGCAAACTCACCACTAGATCTTACACACTGGACCCACAGAGCAACAGGAGGAGCTCTAACAGACTCTGCACATAAATCCCACCAGCACCTGTGTTGGACCAATCAGAACTCCTGTTGCTGCTGTGAGACATTTGTGTTACAGTTTTACTTCAGTTTGACAGAACTGTCTGATTTTTGCAGAAATCCACAATGACGGCAGTGCACCTTTTGAACACTCTGGAGGATTTAAAAGAAGAGGAATTTCAGAAATTCAAATGGCATCTGCAGCAGCCAAACATCCAGGAAGGTTACCAAAGCATCAAAGTGGCCATGCTGGAGAAAGCAGAAAGGCAGGACACAGTGGATGTGATGGTGAAGACCTATCAACTTCATGGAGCTCTGAACGTGACCAAGAAGGTTTTACAGATGATCAACAGGAATGATCTAGTGCAGAGTCTGCCAGACACCAGCTCAGGACCAGAAGGTCAGTCAATCTTTTTAATATGTACTTTCTGGCAGAAAGACTGGGGAATGAAGTGTGCTTTTGCATCACAGTGACATACTATATGTAATGGGTTGAATGACTGTGAGGAGTATTTGCGTGTCTTTTATTTTAATTTAATTTAATTTAATTGTAACAGTACCTTTTCAGGTGAGTGCCGTTGCCGTTTAGGACAGTAATGTATCAATGATAATTTAAATGTTACTACGCATTTCCACACAGAGTCAGGGGATGTCAGTGATGTTGGAGAGACTTCAGAGAACAGAGGAACTCCCTCCTCTCAAAGCAAAGGTAAGCTTCTGTATTCTCTGGTAAGTATGGAAGCCCTGAGTAACAAAGTGTACTCTTAAAGTTTGAAAAAATATAGTCCAAGTAAGTTAGTGACTCCATTCTCCAACAAGTTAATTATGGTGTACTACAATGTAACACACGTTATAATGCTCGCCTATAGCTTCTAGCATGGCATGCCCTCATACTCTGCTTCTGACTGGCTAATAGTCCTTACCTAGGTACTGTCAGGGCCCTCATACTCTGCTTCTGACTGGCTAGTAGTCCTTACCTAGGTACTGTCAGGGCATGCCCTCATACTCTGCTTCTGACTGGCTAGTAGTCCTTACCTAGCTACTGTCAGGGCACGCCCTCATACTCTGCTTCTGACTGGCTAGTAGTCCTTACCTATAGGTACTGTCAGGGCATGCCCTCATACTCTGCTTCTGACTGGCTAGTAGTCCTTACCTAGGTACTGTCAGGGCCCTCATACTCTGCTTCTGACTGGCTAGTAGTCCTTACCTAGGTACTGAGCATGTGTGACTCCCAACAAAGATGGAACAGAAGTGAGATGTCTCACTCTGTAGCTAAAACAGAGAGCTCAACACAGGGTGAAAAGAGGAGCTGCAGTAATGTGCACTACAACAAAAATATGGTGTTTTTTGAAAATTAAACCATGTAAACCTATTCTGATATAACCTCTAGATACAAATATGAACCTGAAAATTAGCATCATATGAGCACTTTAAGCTAACCGACGATCAGCCATAAACTGTGCTGTACAGCGACGAGCAGCTTCACAGCTTCCTCAAGTTTAACCCAAGTTAATTTATACATGTGTTGGGGACAAGCACGAGGTGAAACCAAATAGGCTTTCTCCAACAGGCTTTGCATCTGTATCATACAACATGGCATTGACAGGATGAATTTCATTTTATTTATATTATCAAATCATTACAAGAGTTATCTCAAGACACTTTACAGATAATTTACAAAGACCCAACAATTTCCTTCCTGTTAGCCAGAAACCTCGGACAGACCCACGCTCTTTGTGGTCGGCATCTGTCACTGCCGGTTTGGACACAGACACTAATAAAGATATCGTTCTGTCCCCAGATATATTGAAAACTTGGTTTATACAAAAACATTTGATATAAATTAATCTGATGTGTTAAACTTAATGCTATTGTAAAATATATTCAGGAATAGTTTGCAGGGAACCTTTATTTTGAAATTCATGGCACGTAAGGTGTTTACATTTCCGTAGCTAGTAATAGTAGTAGAAGAAGAAGTAAGCTAGAGGAAACAAAGGAGGTAAGCTTCGCTTCAGAACTCGAGCCATCTATGGCGCCATTTTGTTGCTACCTGGCCATCACCTCCTGTTAGCATTCCGCTGACCGCCATTTCTTTTTTACGTCACTTGACTGCGAATAACTTTACATCAGAAATGTTTGAAGACTCTATTTGTCAGTTGTTTAGTTCCAAAGAAACACAACAATGTATAAAAGGCTCCATTACCTTGTATCTCACGTTATGGGGGCAGGCAGTTTGGACTTACATGACCTGTTTAGGTTTAATTACTAATGTTAACTAGCATGTTAGTTAGTAATAATTAGCCTGTGCCTTGGAACTATGTCTAGAAATAAAAGTTGTAGCAGTTCAGGGCGTTACGGGGCACAGTAAGGCATAGCAGCATAGCAGGGCATAACGGGGCGTTGCTGAAATAGCAGAACATATTTGTAGATGCAGAATAGTTTTTTTGTTTGTTGTTTAGATGAATTGTTACAATGTATATGTGATTAGTAAATTAACAAAGAATAATTTTTTTTCGGTTCGACAGCACACAAAAACTTTGTAGGTCATCCCACCAAACAGCATTTTAATGTTTTTTACTATCAGATGGCATTGACAAGAAGGAACCTTCAGGAAACACAAAGTCAATGGAGAACAGAGAATTATTTCCCCTCCGATGGGATCGGTAATTAAATGCACTCGGTCTCTATATAGTTAGTACAGTCATTGTATCGTCCGTCTTCAGACTGATCTAATGAAATGGCGTACTGAATGTAGGACACACCAATTGGTTTGTCATTATTTGTGTGTTATAAAGACGCATACTCACTTTTTAGCGTGTGTTTCCACGGTGTTTGGCCTCCATCGAGTTACATTACCTTGCTTTAGTGTGTGAACGCCCTGGTGAGTAGTACTAAAGGGCGGAAGCCCGCGTAGGGAGGTTGGTTGGGGTGGTGGATGGTTAAAACACAGGACTTTCACCCAGGAGAGCCGGGACCGTTTCCCATGTGTGGCTTTTGTGAACTGTCGTTTTTTTTTGTTGCCTTCCCCAATGTTCATTTCCTAAACCCAACCGTTTTACATGTGTGCGACGTTGTTCTCACGATAAAGCTGAACGATCTCGCAAAAACACGGCACGTGACGATGGGATGCTATTCTTGCAATAACACGCCACATGGCGATAACACGGCAAATGGCGTGTATGTTTACGTCCGCTGTATACAGCGTAGACGTACACATGGATAGCTCAAAATGTGTACAGATAACACACGAGTTGGCTTTAGGAAAGTGGTGTGTATGTTTACGCAATGTTATGATGCCATGTTGCAGACTTAGTGATAAAAACTAACCTATATCTTCAGATACTGATATTTCCTTCAACAATGTCACTGTGTGGTTAAGGAGATATGATGCAATATGCATTATTAGGTTATGGCGGAAAGAAAATGGAAGCCATGGCCACCTTGAGGAGTCTTTGTGATGGCTCCATTTCTAAAAATGTTCAGGGCCCCATTCTGCACAAGTGTCTCCCACATTCCATGCTTTTATAAAAGAGTGAACATATCAACCGGGCTATAATGCTTTTACATCTGTAGACAAACAGCCTCATACTTTATATTTTTTGTATTTATGTTCAACACAGATGGGATGGTTCCGGTACCAAAGCCAGCACATCACATCTCAAAATACCAAAAACAGATTCAGTCAAACTTCATAGACCGTTACATGCAACTACAAGAAGGGTTGACGGAGGTGAAACGACCTCTGGATAAGATGTACACACATCTGATTGTCACAGCTGGGGGTGACTTACACATCAACAGACAGCATGAGGTCCGGCAGATTGAGACAGTGAGGCCAGCAGATACAGAGACAACAATTAAACCTTGTGAAATGTTCAAACCCCCCTCTGAAGAAGACCGTCCCATAAGAACAGTGCTGACCAAGGGAATCGCAGGAATTGGAAAAACATTTCTTGTGCACAAGTTTGTGTTGGACTGGGCTGAAGGAAGAGCCAATCAAGATGTGCATCTCATTTTCCCCTTCACCTTCCGCCAGCTGAATTCATGCAAGGAGAATGTATGTTTGGCGGACCTCATTCATGAATGTATCTGGGAGACCAGAGACATCAAGATAGAAGCTCTTAATCACATCTTTACAGCGCTGCAGTCAACAGGAAACACCAACTTTGACAAGAGTGAATTCAAACTTCTGTTTGTTTTGGACGGACTGGATGAGAGCCGCCTTGATCTGGACTGCTCTACCAATAAAATCCATGCAGGTCAATTTGACGTGACAGAGCCGACCTCAGTGGACAAGCTGCTGATGAACCTCATCGAGAAGAAACTGCTTCCCTCTGCTCGCATCTGGATAACCACACGACCTGCAGCAGCCAATCAGATCCATTCTGACTTTGTAGACATCACAACAGAGGTCAGAGGGTTCTCTGACCCACAAAAGGAGGAGTACTTCAGGAAGAGATTCAGAGATCAGGAACAGGCAGGCAGAATCATCTCCCACATCAAGACATCACGAAGCCTCCACATTATGTGTCACATCCCAGTCTTCTGCTGGATCACTGCTACAGTGCTGGAGGAAGTAATAAAAACCAGAGAGGGAGGAGAGCTGCCCAAGACCCTGACTGAGATGTATGCAGAATTCCTGCTGTTTCAGATTCATCAGACAAAGGAGAAGTATGACTCAAAAAAGTGCATTCAGTACATTAAGTCATTAGCAAAACTGGCCTTACCATCAGTTGGAAAAGGGCAACCTGATCTTCTATGAGAAAGATCTAGAAGAGAGTGGAATTGATGTCAGTGGAGCTTCGGTCTGCTCAGGAGTGTTCACAGAGATCTTCAAAAAGGAGCATGGGAGGAAGAATGAGGAAGACAAGATGTTTAGCTTCATCCATCTGAGTGTTCAAGAGTTTCTGGCTGCTCTTCATGTAGAGAGCGCTGTCATTAACAAAAACAAGAATGTGATGTCTGAGCAAGGGCAAAGTTTCTTCAAAAACGTTTTCAGCAGAACATCTACGACAAAGGTCCACATGTTTGCTATTGACAAGGCCTTACAGAGTCCAAATGGACACCTGGACTTGTTCCTCCGCTTCTTCCTGGGTCTTTCACTGGAGACCAATCAGAAAAACCTACGAAGTCTGCTGAAAAAAAGAAGCTCAGAGACCAATGAGGAAACAGTCAAGTACATCAAGAAGAAGATCAGTGAGGATCTGTCTCCAGAGAGAAGCATCAATCTGTTCCACTGTCTGAATGAACTGAATGATCGTTCTCTAGTGGAGGAGATCCAACAGGACCTGAGTTCAGGAAGTCTCTCCACAGATAAACTGTCTCCTGCTCAGTGGTCAGCTCTGGGCTTCATCTTACTGTCATCAGAAAATGATCTGGATGTGTTTGACCTAAAGAAATACTGTGCTTCAGAGGAGGCTCTTCTGAGGCTGCTGCCAGTGGTGAAAGCCTCCAAAAAAGCTCTGTAAGTGCACCGATTACTGAAGATACTAACTGTATCAGATGTGTAGGGTTGTTCTCAAATAATTAATGTTTTACTCAACTCATAGTCAAGATTTCGTCAATAAAGTGATTAGTTAATTAGTTGAAAAACCTGCAAATTTTTTTCATCAGTTTCATTGTACATCCACAGATTAATGCAAATGAAGACAAATGAAGACAAAAAAATCAGCCACTTTTTAGTTAATTTGAGGCTGAAATTAATTAGTGTGAATGAATAGGATCCAACAGATGTGACAATATTTTTTTTTAATTTCCTTTATTAATTTTCTAACTCCAGTAACATTTGTTGTGTTAGAATCATTAACTCAGTCTGGACAACCGTAGAAATGTGATGTGTTGTAGATGTGTAAGTCATTTCAAATACAGATCAGAAGTGAAGCTGCTTTCTACTGCACTGAAGAGTCCACACTGTAAACTGGAGACTCTCAGGCCATTAATAATGAAGCTATAGAGGTTGATCCATTTTATTTAGCTGATGCTTTTATCCAAAGTGAATTACAGTGACTGTCATGTACAGTCAACCATATAGGAAGAAGTCCTAAGAAGAGCAAGAATCACATACAAGTACATTAGCTTCAAATAAGCTAAAATACAACATGTAAGTGCAATTTATTTTATAAGACCATCATCTTCTTATGTGCAGTTGGAAGAGATGTGTTTTTAGCCTGTGGTGGAGGATGTGAAGACTTTTGGCTGTCCTGATGTCAAGGAGGAGCTCGTTCCACCATTTAGGAGGCAAGACTGCAAAAAGTCTGGATTTCGTTGAGTGACTATAGGTGTCCCTCGCAGTGAGGGAGCAGCAAGCATTTTGGCCATTGACAAGAGCCTGAACCAGAACCTCAGGGTCAGAAAAGGCCGTATCCTTCTAAGGTTATGCAGCATGTATTTACATGATCGGGTTGTTGCAGTAATGTTGGCAGGGAGGGAGAGTTGGCCATTGAGTGCCACACCCAGGTTCATAGCAGTATTGGTGGGTACTACCACGGAGTTGTCGATCTAGGTGGAAGAGCCCTTCCCTGGAAGGAAAAGGAGCTCAGTCTTGTCAAGGCTGAGTTTCAAGTGGTGTGTGGACATTCAGTGAGAGATGTCAGTCAGACAGGCAGAGATACTTGCTGGTACTTGTGTTTGAGACTGGGGAAAAGAGAGAATATGTCAGGTGCCATCTGCATAGTTGCGAAAGAAAAACAGCCATGTGAGTGAAAAACAGAACCGAGAGGAAGATGGTGTACAGAGAGAAGAGAAGGCGGCACAGGACACAGCCTTGAAGGATCCCATTGTGAGTGGACAATGTTCTAACACCGATTCTCTTAAAGTTACCCGGTAGGTGCAGTTCTGGTGGTTCACTAATTCAAATGCAGCAGAAAGGTCCAGAAGGATAACAACAGAGGGGAGAGAGGCTAATCTAGAAGTTTCAAGCTTCTCAGTGACAGGAATGGGGGCAGTTTGATTTGAGTGGCCTGCCTTGAAATAATTCTGGTGAAGATAAGAAGAGACTTGGTTGAAGATAGCACGTTTGAGTGTTTTGGAGACAACAGAAGAAGAGAGACGGGTCTGTTGTTGTTAACTTTAGACAGGTTTAGTGTGGCTTTCTTTTGGAGAGGGGTCACTCTCGCTTCTTTGAGAGAGTCCAGTAAACAGCCAGTAGACTAGGTGGTGATAATAAGATGAGTGAGAAAAGGGTAACCCAAATCTTTCACAGGGTGTTGTAATTTTTCTTTTCCCGGTAGTTACCTAAATATACGTGTAAGTTATTATCAAATACAGATAAACATGATTGCACTCATGTTCTGTTCATATGTTTAGGCTGAGTGGCTGTAACCTGTCAGAGAGAAGCTGTGAAGATCTGTCCTCAGTTCTCAGCTCAGAGTCCTCTAGTCTGAGAGAGCTGGACCTGAGTAACAATGAACTGAAGGATTCAGGAGGGAAGCTGCTTTCTACTGGAGTGAAGAGTCCCTACTGTAAACTGGAGACTCTCAGGTCAGGAATAATAAACCAGTAAAGGGGGAACCAGATCTGTCACACAGTGATTTCATTTGTCTTCAGTTAACCACTTTATTTTATGATAATAGTAATGCCTACCTAAATATAAGTGTAATAAATATCAATTACTGATCTTTTTTTTTTACATATGTTATGTACATATGTATGTTTAGGCTGAGTGGCTGTAACCTGTCAGAGAGAAGCTGTGAAGATCTGTCCTCAGTTCTCAGCTCAGAGTCCTCCAGTCTGAAAGAGCTGGACCTGAGCAACAACGAACTCAAGGATTCAGGAGGGGAGCTGCTTTCTACTGGATTGAAGAGTCCACACTGTAAACTTGAAACTCTAAGGTCAGGATTCAGTTTCTGTTAAACAAATAACCATTTAAATGTTGCTTTATATAGAAGATAATGTATGTTAAAAAAGATACCCAACATCTTTCAGCCAATAGTTGTATTTTCCTCGCCCACAACTTCCATTTTTTGATTCAGTCTCACTGCTCTCATCGGCACCTTCTTCAGCGGCAGCATGCAGCTGTTTGCATCCAATAAGCTCTGATAAACCCACTGTACACTACCTGCCCAGCAGCCAACAGCAGACAGACACAGTTAGACACTAGCTGGTAAAGAAAGTTCAACATCTAGCAGCTTACAGTTTTTTACAATTGCTTACACACTAAAATTAAAACTTTCCCACAATTAGCAAATCCTTAGACTCAAGGAGCAAAACACTAGGCTAGCTTTGCACAACTGGAAGCACATTGTCAGCTTCACACTTTTTGCAAAACATCACACACAGTGATTGCAAAACACTAAACACACTTGTATGCATTTGACACAGAAATTTATCATGATGTCACTTCCTTGCAATTTCAAAGCAAAGGCTTTCAAATGAACACACATGAACCAATTGGTTACACACAGCCACCAGGTATGCAAACACATGACTGGTTAATTGTAGACACACCAATCAGGTTTAAGCACTATATAAAATGCAGCAGGTAAGTTCAAGTTTAAGAAGAAGAAGAATGAGAGTGAGAGCGAGAATCCACATAGGAGGAAAAGGAGGTAGAGGAAGAGTCCCAGCCAGAGGTAGAGGCACACTAGTGGACCATGTTGTGAACCACGGATTGATGCTGAGGGAGACTGGACTAAGAGTCAGCCAAATCTTAGTAGATATACAGCGGCATCTGTCATAAGGACATTTAGACAAGGAAACAGGTCAAAGAAAATCTGTCTCCAGTTACAGTAATCAGCTGCTCATTGTTTACACCAGATCAGCACTTTAGATACCCCTCCCTGGGACATGAGGATTGAGGGTCGAGAACGACAAGGAGGAAGGGGGCCCATATTCACGCGAGGGTTTACGATCTCTGGCCCCAGGCTCAGGTACCCCTCATTGAGGCCCCAGGCTCAGGTACCCCTCATTGAGGCCCCAGGCTCAGGTACCCCTCATTGAGGCCCCAGGCTCAGGTACCCCTCATTGAGGCCCCAGGCTCAGGTAGCCCTCATTGAGGTCCCAGGCTCAGGTACCCCTCATTGAGGCCCCAGGCTCAGGTACCCCTCATTGAGGCCCCAGGCTCAGGTACCCCTCATTGAGGTCCCAGGCTCAGGTACCCCTCATTGAGGCCCCAGGCTCAGGTACCCCTCATTGAGGCCCCAGGCTCAGGTAGCCCTCATTGAGGCCCCAGGCTCAGGTACCCCTCATTGAGGCCCCAGGTTCTGGTACCCCTCATTGAGGCCCCAGGCTCTGGTACCCCTCATTGAGGCCCCAGGTTCTGGTACCCCTCATTGAGGCCCCAGGCTCTGGTACCCCTCATTGAGGCCCCAGGCTCTGGTACCCCTCATTGAGGTCCCAGGCTCAGGTAGCCCTCATTGAGGTCCCCAGGCTCAGGTACCCCTCATTGAGGCCCCAGGCTCTGGTACTCCTCATTGAGGCCCCAGGCTCAGGTACCCCTCATTGAGGCCATGGAGGACCCCTGTGACCAAATCTACGCTGCAGCTGTGCAAGGATGGATTCGACATTCAAGATGGTTCTTCCCACGTTGTCTTGCCAACGAGGATATATATCGCCTGTGATGTTGATGAAATTCTCTTGGCCGGATCCAGCTAGGCGAAGAGATAATGTCGAGTATTTTCTGTACTTTTTCAGATCTTTTTTTTTGTTTTGTCTGTTTTTTCTGTGATTGTAACCTGTACTGGATAGAATATTTTAGGTTTGTTGTTTGTGGAGCTAACAGTGTTATGCACACTACTGTCATAGACTGAAAACTGGGACATGTTTTGTTGTTGATTCTCCATGTTGACTGATTTGGGTATATGGAGAGAAATAAATTATATTTCCTTAGTCTGCAGCATTGGTCTTGTGTAGTGTTTGGTGAACTTATTGTAAATGTCTCTGTGTACTTCATTTACAGTACTCTAATCACTGAGAAGTAGAATTGCTAAAAGTGTTTTAGGTTAGCAACAGCAGTGTGTATATGGTTAAAACTTCATTAAGTCAAATGAAAAGTGTGTGTTTCATATGGTAACAAAATATGTTTTTTATAAATTAGTGTATAGTTTTTGCAAGAGTGTTTCATTTTGCAAAGGTGCAAAGGTGTTTTGCTAATTGGGTGTGTGGTTTTGCTAATTGGGTGTAGTGTTTTGAAAACACGGGCCCTTTTTTGAAAATCGTGCTTAAGCAATTGTAAAAAACTGTAAGAGCCAACATTTTTGCTTAAGGGTTTGTGGAGACTTTTTTAACCCTGGGACTCTGTATGAGACTCTGTGAATCACTCACATATAATTCCCAGTGCAGCTGGCTGCATCATAAAGGTTTTTTGTGATCTTACAGATGTCTGCTATCTACCAGCCGTGATAAGAAAGCTTTAAGGCTATACCAACTTAAGTTAAATTACTTTGTCAGGTTTTATGCCAACTTTTAAATCCAGTATTTCCACACACTATTCCACTTTATTTTGCTCTTATGTTGGACTGCAGAAGTTTTTCGGTTGAGTGAGAGGTCAAAAATGAATTAATGCAGATTTAAGACAAATGACTCTTTGTCTAATTCTGGTGGCATTTGACTGCATTTTAGCAACAATATATTAAAAAAAAGTGGACTGATGAGACAATTTAACATTTAGCTAAAATTAGGAAATGTACACTGAAGAAGAAAGACATGATGCAAGTGAATTCATTATTATTATTGTAAATTCAAGTCATTTTTGGTGTTTGTTTGAGTGTGTGTGTGTGTGTGTGTCCAGTTTGTCAGGCTGTCTGATCACAGAGGAAGGCTGTACTTCTCTAGCCTCAGCTCTGAGCTCCAACCCCTCCCATCTGAAAGTGCTGGACCTGAGCTACAATCATCCAGGAGACTCGGGAGTGAAGCTGCTTTCAGCTAGACTGGAGGATCCACACTGCAGACTGGACACTCTACGGTATGAACAGACAGTAGAGCTCACTGTTGGTTCAGTGTGCCCTGGTGATAACAGTGAAGACAGTAACTGATGTGCTGAGAATCTCGTCCCCTCTGAGACTCAACTCCTATTACTAAGTTACATTCTTATTGGAGCACTTTGAGGACGTCTCATTTATGTTGATGTTTAGAGTTAATCTTTGACATTAGAAACCTGAGATGTTTGATATATTTTGAAGATGAGAGATGAGGAATCTTCTGAAGGTTCATTCTGACTTTGTTTCTTCCTCCAGGCTGGATCATTGTGGAGAGCAGTGGCTGAAACCTGGTCTGAGGAAATGTGTGAGTGCTTTCACTTTGATTCATGAAAACAATGTTCAACATCTTACAGTAGGATTAGTATTGTGTTAGTATTTTTTTTCGATTGCTATCAAGCATCAGTTAAAACAGAAGTCACATTGTCAAAACTATTCAAACAAAGAAACAGAAGTCATAAACTGTGGATCATTTTTCATTGCTTTAACACAAAATGCAGTCAATGACCACATTTTCCAAAATCACATTTTCTTTTCTCATGCAGACTCCACCACTATGGAGGAAATATTTATTCATAATTCAAATTGAAAGTCCAAAGAAAAACGAAGTAAGATCAAATTAAAAACATTGTTATTTTTTTTATTTTCCATTTGGCTTTTCCATTTGGATTTAATATTTGGCTTTTGAATTTCCATTTCACTATTGGCTTTTCATTTGGACTTGACACATGTCAATGTAAATGAGGAGGCGTGGCCCAAAGGCTGGTGGGAGGGTCTGAAAGGAAAGGGGTGCAGAGGCACCTTATGACCAGCAGGGGGAGCTGACTGCTGGGGAGCATCTCTCTGCAGCTTCACCACCAGGCTGGCTTGGCCTCTTATTTAACATGATAGAAACTGATGATGTAGGCTAAACACAAACGACATTTCATGCAACAACAGTGAAGTTTTCATGTAGTTACTATAACTGGGCCCGTGTTAGTGAGGACTAGATTAGGACTGTATTTAAAGCTGATTCTGGTTCCCAACTTCGCCCCAGGTGTGTTTGTTTAAAACACGACTCAGACAACTTCTCTCTATTGATGTTTTATGTAATTAACCAATAGTAGTAACATGGGTTTGTGTAGCTCTGCTAGGTGTGTTTGTGTGTGGTCAGATCTCGAGGACACACACACACACACAATCTCAACCGGTAGTCATCATCCGAACTGCCACCTCTCCTTTTTCTTTCTCTCACTGTTTTCTCCGGGTGGTGCGTGCGGTGTGAGGTGCGTGTCTGCGCTATTCTCCAACATGTACTCACAACAATACTCCTGTGACAGCTTTGTACACCGGTTTACCTTTTTTTTTATTTTGAAATTTATTTAAACCTGGTTAGCATATTACATAGTGATGAAATATATACAAACAGAGAACGAGCACATATTTCATACACAGATATTGAGAGATATACAGACGCACAGTGTGTGTGAGCCACACACAGAGAGAGACACACACACACAGAAAGACACACAAACAGACACACACACAAAGAGAGAAACACAAACACACAGAGAGACACACACAAACACACACAGAAAGAGAGAAGCTATGTTTCCATCGACCCGTTTTTACCCGAATTAAGTGATATCGAATGAAAAATGTCGTTATGGAAACAGTAAAATCCGATTGAATTTCATGAATATCGACTCAAAGAAAATACATTCGGTCTCATCGGATTTTCTCTTGATCGCTATACTATAGATCGGCTTATGCGATAAACGCTGATGGAAACATTATTTGCCGAATAAATAATGAATTGTGATTAAGTTTTAGATCATTTTGTGGTTGCAACCCGCAATAAAACAAAGAAGAAGTTTCAGTTCATCTCCGCCCAGTATTTCCGCTCTGTTTGCACACATGACAGCTGTCAACAAAAACAGATGTAAGTGGAAAAACGAGGAGACAAGATACTTTTTTAATTTAATTTACCAGAAAAATAAAAAACAGCTATTTTAGATAGCAAAAATCTAAGAAACGCCAACATTTATCAGGAGCTCGCGAAGGAAATGACCAACAGTTACGACAGGGACATTAAAAAGCTTAACGTGGTTTAATGTATCTAAACAATGATCAATCATCACCACATTTCTCTCTCATATTACCCATCATAACCACGGAAAACTGTCAAATAATCTAACCCAAAGTCCAATTATATGGACGTTATCTGACATAAAGCGTTTCTGCTTCAGGGCAGCGGAGCGGCTGGGGGTTGACTCTCCACGGTTCTCATTGGCTTTATAAGTCCTAAAGTGAAAAAGCTTTAACATGGTTTAATGTATCTAAACAACCATCAATCATCACCAAAATCCTCTTCTATATTGCTCATCATAACCACTTAAACCGGTCAAATCTAACCCAATGTCCAAATATTATGGACGTTATCTGACACATAAACGTGAGATAACTTCTATAATCGCTGGATTTCAATTTAGCTTTTTTGACAGGCTTAAGTGTTCATGACAAGATATGACCATGATAAATCTGGTGATGACTGATCGTTGTTTAGATATTAAACCACGTTAAGCTTTTTCACGTTAAGCGTTTAGATTCTCTGTCGTAACCTTTGTTAAGGTCATTTCCTTCGCAATCCTGATAAATAGCGTTTCTTAGATTTTTGCTATCTAAAATAGCCGTTATATTTTTCTGGTAAATTAAATTAAAAAAGTATCAGGCGCATTTTAATGCAGTTTTATATGCATGAATAAAAAAAACATATTGGTTTATGTTAGGGAGATTATAAAACATTTTTTTCTCAAACATGTCATGTCCTTATCTCGACGATCCCGTTGATGAAAAAGCTGAATTAATTCACAGAGAGTTTACGTCGGTATTGAGTCCCGACTATAGATGTATTTTCATTTCCACATAAAAGGTTTGAGAGGTATTTTGTATCACAGTCCTTCAGATATGTAGATACCTTATCCATCCTCATATCACTAACATTAGATATGTAGATACCTTATCCATCCTCATATCACTAACATTAGATATGTAGATACCTTATCAGTCCTCATATCACTAACATTAGATATGTAGATACCTTATCATCCTCATATCACTAACATTAGATATGTAGATACCTTATCAGTCCTCATATCACTAATATTAGATATGTAGATACCTTATCATCCTCATATCACTAACATTAGATATGTAGATACCTTATCTGTCCTCATATCACTAACATTAGATATGTAGATACCTTATCATCCACACTAACATGTATGTAACTCTTAATAATTATACTTCCTATAAACAAATTAGATATTTTCAATCTTTATTAAACTACATTCTATTAACAGATATGTAGATTATCTCTTATACTAACATGATATTATACCTCATATCACTAACATTAGATATGTAGAACCTTATCCCTCTATCACTATAATATTACACTCTATCACTAATATTAATATTTATTTCATACTAACATTAATTATTTATCTATCCTAACATTAATATGTAACTTATTCCTCATATCACTAATATTAGAATGTAGATACTTATTCCCATATCACTAACATTAGATGTTATATTCCATATCACTAACATTAGATATGTAGATACCTTATCTGTCCTCATATCACTAACATTAGATATGTAATACCTTATCTGTCCTCATATCACTAACATTAGATATGTAGATACCTTATCATCCTCATATCACTAACATTAGATATGTAGATACCTTATCTCCTCATACACTAATATTAGATATGTAGATACCTTATCTCCTCATATCACTAATATTAGATATGTAGATACCTTATCGTCCTCATATCACTAACATTAGATATATAGATACCTTATCAGTCCTCATATCACTAACATTAGATATGTAGATACCTTATCTCCTCATATCACTAACATTAGATATGTAGCTACTTATCAGTCCTCATATCACTAACATTAGATATGTAGATACCTTATCATCCTCATATCACTAACATTAGATATGTAGATACCTTATCATTCCTCATATCACTAACATTAGATATGTAGATACCTTATCGTCCTCATATCACTAACATTAGATATGTAGATACCTTATCAGTCCTCATATCACTAACATTAGATATGTAGATACCTTATCATCCTCATATCACTAACATTAGATATGTAGATACCTTATCGTCCTCATATCACTAACATTAGATATGTAGATACCTTATCTGTCCTCATATCACTAACATTAGATATGTAGATACCTTATCAGTCCTCATATCACTAACATTAGATATGTAGATACCTTATCAGTCCTCATATCACTAACATTAGATATGTAGATACCTTATCATCCTCATATCACTAACATTAGATATGTAGATACCTTATCAGTCCTCATATCACTAACATTAGATATGTAGATACCTTATCATCCTCATATCACTAACATTAGATATGTAGATACCTTATCTGTCCTCATATCACTAACATTAGATATGTAGATACCTTATCATCCTCATATCACTAACATTAGATATGTAGATACCTTATCAGTCCTCATATCACTAACATTAGATATGTAGATACCTTATCATCCTCATATCACTAACATTAGATATGTAGATACCTTATCAGTCCTCATATCACTAACATTAGATATGTAGATACCTTATCAGTCCTCATATCACTAATATTAGATATGTAGATACCTTATCATCCTCATATCACTAACATTAGATATGTAGATACCTTATCATCCTCATATCACTAACATTAGATATGTAGATACCTTATCATCCTCATATCACTAACATTAGATATGTAGATACCTTATCATCCTCATATCACTAACATTAGATATGTAGATACCTTATCAGTCCTCATATCACTAACATTAGATATGTAGATACCTTATCCTCCTCATATCACTAACATTAGATATGTAGATACCTTATCAGTCCTCATATCACTAACATTAGATATGTAGATACCTTATCTGTCCTCATATCACTAACATTAGATATGTAGATACCTTATCTGTCCTCATATCACTAACATTAGATATGTAGATACCTTATCTTCCTCATATCACTAACATTAGATATGTAGATACCTTATCTGTCCTCATATCACTAACATTAGATATGTAGATACCTTATCAGTCCTCATATCACTAACATTAGATATGTAGATACCTTATCTGTCCTCATATCACTAACATTAGATATGTAGATACCTTATCATCCTCATATCACTAACATTAGATATGTAGATACCTTATCTGTCCTCATATCACTAACATTAGATATGTAGATACCTTATCGTCCTCATATCACTAACATTAGATATGTAGATACCTTATCGTCCTCATATCACTAACATTAGATATGTAGATACCTTATCTGTCCTCATATCACTAACATTAGATATGTAGATACCTTATCATCCTCATATCACTAACATTAGATATGTAGATACCTTATCATCCTCATATCACTAACATTAGATATGTAGATACCTTATCTGTCCTCATATCACTAACATTAGATATGTAGATACCTTATCTGTCCTCATATCACTAACATTAGATATGTAGATACCTTATCATCCTCATATCACTAACATTAGATATGTAGATACCTTATCGTCCTCATATCACTAACATTAGATATGTAGATACCTTATCAGTCCTCATATCACTAACATTAGATATGTAGATACCTTATCGTCCTCATATCACTAACATTAGATATGTAGATACCTTATCTGTCCTCATATCACTAACATTAGATATGTAGATACCTTATCTGTCCTCATATCACTAACATTAGATATGTAGATACCTTATCATCCTCATATCACTAACATTAGATATGTAGATACCTTATCTGTCCTCATATCACTAACATTAGATATGTAGATACCTTATCATCCTCATATCACTAACATTAGATATGTAGATACCTTATCATCCTCATATCACTAACATTAGATATGTAGATACCTTATCGTCCTCATATCACTAACATTAGATATGTAGATACCTTATCCTCCTCATATCACTAACATTAGATATGTAGATACCTTATCTGTCCTCATATCACTAACATTAGATATGTAGATACCTTATCTGTCCTCATATCACTAACATTAGATATGTAGATACCTTATCTGTCCTCATATCACTAACATTAGATATGTAGATACCTTATCTGTCCTCATATCACTAACATTAGATATGTAGATACCTTATCCTCCTCATATCACTAACATTAGATATGTAGATACCTTATCCTTCCTCATATCACTAACATTAGATATGTAGATACCTTATCCTCCTCATATCACTAACATTAGATATGTAGATACCTTATCATCCTCATATCACTAACATTAGATATGTAGATACCTTATCATCCTCATATCACTAACATTAGATATGTAGATACCTTATCATCCTCATATCACTAACATTAGATATGTAGATACCTTATCCTCCTCATATCACTAACATTAGATATGTAGATACCTTATCGTCCTCATATCACTAACATTAGATATGTAGATACCTTATCCTCCTCATATCACTAACATTAGATATGTAGATACCTTATCATCCTCATATCACTAATATTAGATATGTAGATACCTTATCCTCCTCATATCACTAACATTAGATATGTAGATACCTTATCCTCCTCATATCACTAACATTAGATATGTAGATACCTTATCCTCCTCATATCACTAACATTAGATATGTGTAGATTATCTATCCTCCTCATATCACTAACATTAGATATGTAGATACCTTGTTCTATTTTTGTTCTATCTGTCCTCATATCACTAACATTAGATATGTAATATTATCCTCCTCATATCCTAATTAATATGTAATACCTTATCTATCTAAACTATTAGATATGTAGATACCTTATCTTCCTCATATCACTAACATTAGATATGTAGATACCTTATCTTCCTCATATCACTAACATTAGATATGTAGATACCTTATCATCTCATATCACTAACATTAGATATGTAGATACCTTATCTATCCTCATATCACTAACATTAGATATGTAGATACCTTATCTGTCCTCATATCACTAACATTAGATATGTAGATACCTTATCTGTCCTCATATCACTAACATTAGATATGTAGATACCTTATCTGTCCTCATATCACTAACATTAGATATGTAGATACCTTATCTGTCCTCATATCACTAACATTAGATATGTAGATACCTTATCATCCTCATATCACTAACATTAGATATGTAGATACGTATCGCATATCACTAACATTAGATATGTAGATACCTTATCTGTCCTCATATCACTAACATTAGATATGTAGATACCTTATCTGTCCTCATTATCACTAACATTAGATGTGTAGATACCTTATCTGTCCTCATATCACTAACATTAGATATGTAGATACCTTATCCGTCCTCATATCACTAACATTAGATATGTAGATACCTTATCATCCTCATATCACTAACATTAGATATGTAGATACCTTATCTCCTCATATCACTAACATTAGATATGTAGATACTTTATCATCCTCATATTACTAACATTAGATATGTAGATACCTTATCCTCCTCATATCACTAACATTAGATATGTAGATACCTTATCAGTCCTCATATCACTAACATTAGATATGTAGATACCTTATCATCCTCCTATATCACTAACATTAGATATGTAGATACCTTATCCTCATCCTAACATTAGATATGTAGATACCTTATCCCTCATATCACTAACATTAGATATGTAGATACCTTATCCGCCTCATATCACTAACATTAGATATGTAGATACCTTATCCTCCTCATATCACTAACATTAGATATGTAGATACCTTATCATTCCTCATATCACTAACATTAGATATGTAGATACCTTATCTGTCCTCATATCCATTATTAGATATGTAGATACCTTATCTTCCTCATATCACTAACATTAGATATGTAGATACCTTATCCTCCTCATATCACTAACATTAGATATGTAGATACCTTATCATCCTCATATCACTAACATTAGATATGTAGATACCTTATCTGTCCTCATATCACTAACATTAGATATGTAGATACCTTATCATCCTCATATCACTAACATTAGATATGTAGATACCTTATCATCCTCATATCACTAACATTAGATATGTAGATACCTTATCATCCTCATATGCTAACATTGGATGTAGTTATCCTCCTCATATCACTAACATTAGATAATGTGATTACCTTATCTGTATATCACTAACATTAGATGTCTTAGATACCTTATCTGTCCTCATATCACTAACATTAGATAATGTAGATTATATCTGTCCTCATATCCTTTAACATTAGATGTAAGATACCTTATCTGTCCTCCTTATCACTAACAAGATATGTAGATGTATCTGTCCTCATATCACTAACATCAGATGTGTAGATACCTTATGTCCTCATATCATAACATTAGATATAGATGCCTTATCCTCCTCATATCACTAACATTGGATATAGATGCCTTATCGTCTCATCACTTAACATTTAGATGTAGATACTATCTGTCCTCTCATATCACTAACATTAGATGTAAGATGTATCTGTCTATATCTTAACATTAGATATGTGAATCGCTATCTCACTCATATCACTAATGTTAGATGTCTTGAATTATCTGTCCTCATATCACTAACATTCTAGATATCTTGGATGCCTTATCTGTCCTCCATATCCTTCTTATTAGATGTGTGAATTCTACCTTATCTATATATCACTAACATTAGATGTGGATACTATCTGTCCTCCTTATCACTAGCATTGGATATGTGAGATGCCTTATCTGTCCTCCTTATCACTAACATTGGATAATGTAAGATGCCTTATCTGTCCTCCTTATCACTAATATTGGATATGTGAATTGTATCTGTCCTCATATAGCCGTACGTGACCATATGGATTGGCTAACGTTGTGTTATTCATCTTTCCTTAAACCGGAAGCTAAATCTAGCGTTAGCTAATCGTTTAAGCGTGCTAGTTTGTCGTGGCGTGTTACAGCTTCTTCAAGTAAAGCCAGCCAATGTATACACAATGGCTCAGGTAATCATAATAAAAAACATACTGATAGATAGCATTAACGATGAATCGGCAGAAATAGACATAGAAGACAACTAGCGAATACAACCATGACGTAATATCCATTATGACTCTTTTAGAAATAACGTTAATGAGGTTAAATCATCAGTTACCCTTCATAAGCTATTAGCCCCAAAAACTGAATTCGATCCAATAATGTAGCTAACATCAGAGAGTTTTATTCTAGAAGCACTGTTTAAACAAGCACATTTTCAGCAAAAATACACAGTAAAATGAAAAACGCTTACCTCGCCTCCCTGCCCCAGGAGCCAGATGTAGTTTAGGACAAAACTAGCCGCTGGTCTGATGCCAAGTCCCCGAGAGACGATGTAGGGTGACTGGGGTACGCCTGTTGAAGAGGTGCGCTCTGTTTTTCTCCTGTGTGAAGATCCAGCGGGCGGGGTTACCAGACAGAGCGCACTCCTCAATGTCTTGTTTCCGCTCGCCATATAGTCCTTGACGGTATATATTTGCAACGCATAGCTTGTTGGATTTATATTTAATAACGTTAAAAAACGAACCTAAAAATCAACTGACTATTATAATACAATCGTTAGACTGTTTTTAAAACTAAGCTAAACCTGTACACATATGATAGGCTATGATCTGATGTAATGATACGAAACAAACGTTTTTTACTCTTCCCATAACATGTCATGACTCATGAGTGTGTGTGTGTGTGTGTGTGTGTGTGTTTGTGCGCGCGCGTACGTGTTCGTGCATGTCTGTGTGAGTGTGTGTGCGTGTGTATGCGTGTGTCTGTGCGTGCGCGTCTGTGAAGTATTATTGAGGGGAAAAGAGCATAAACTAATTTCCACCTATTACCCTAAAAACATTTACTCAATCAAAGTACAGTATAGGCATACTTCTTGTGTAACTCCTTTTTAATACTCCACTACATTTATTTGTTTTTTTAGTTACAAAAATTTTACAATTACACCCAATATTTTCAACTGCAAAATTTAAGTGACATTTACATCCATCAATCCATCAATATTTTTGATACTTTTACTTAACATTTTAAAATGCAGCTAATTTACCAAGTATTTCTAGTCCTGTTAGTACTTTTACCATGCAGTAAACCAATCACGCCAAACACTTTTTGGTAAACTGCGCTGTGCATTGTTCACTGCTTTCTGATGTTTATATGCAAACCAAACAATCTGCAGATTAATCAATAATGAAAATAATTGTTGGTGCCCTAACTTCATTGTTTTTGGCTACCAAGAACCTTTAGTACTTAAAAGAACCATATAAAAGGCTTGAAGAACCATTCCTTGAATATAGAGGTTCTTCAACTGGTGATGACTCTTTGAAGAACCATTGAGTCCTTTGAAGAACCGTTAAAGAACCATTATTTTTCTGTGTGCAGCTCTTCTAAATCAAGGCTGAAGGCCTTCCTTTTCTTAACTCCTGGTACTCCACTGTGAGTTTACTTTTGGATTTAATCTACTTTTTATGTATTTATTTATTTTCGTATTAACAGCTTTCTTTCTGTTACCAATGTGTATTAGTTCCTGACTGTGTCTTTATGTCTTGTGTGAAGAACTTTGAATTGCATTGCAGCTGAACTGTGCTATACACGTAAAATGGCCTTGCCTTGTGTACTCTGTGTACTCTGTGTGACCCAGAGCCCGTACCGTGTACTGTGTGTACTGTGTGTACTCTGTGTGACCCAGACCCCGTACCGTGTACTGTGTGTACTGTGTGAGCTGTGTGTGATGTTGACCAGATGTTTGAACGAGGGATTAAAACGCAGAGCGATGAAAACAGAAGAACATATTTCTGGTTTAATAACAGTGAAGTTGTGTGTGTGTGTGTGTTTGTGTGTGTGTGTGTGTGTGTGTGTGAAACAGAAGGTTTAATAACAGTGAAGGACACAGAAACTCAAATTTACAGGGACACAGAGGACATTGAACTCACCATGGCGACTAATCAGGAAAACATCATTAATTCTGAGAATTAAAACGGTGATGATGTAACCTTCTGACCTCACACACACACACACACACACGCGCACATACGCACACACACAGAAACACACACACAGACACACAAATACACACACACACACACAGACACACACACACACACACACAAACACACACACACACACACACAGACACACACACACAGACACACAAACACACACACACACACAGACACAGACACACACACACAGACACACACACACACACACACACACACACACATGTGTGTGTGTGTCTGTGTGTGTGTGTGTGTGTGTGTCTCTCTGTGTGTGTATGTGTGTGTGTGTGTGTGTGTGTATGTCTCTGTGTGTGTGTGTCTCTGTGTGTGTGTGTGTGCGGTTGTCAGAGAGAGATTAGGGTCAGATTAATTTTGTTTCCCGGCAACAGGCCATATTTCACATCTGTTTAGCGAGTTTGATATTTTTGGAGCTTTTAATCCCTCTCATCTGTCACCAGTAACAGGAAACAGATATCTGCGCTCTGATTGGACGGATTAAAGCAACGGGATTACTATGGGAGCATCGGCACGGCGACGGACAGCCAAAGTGAGACCAGACTGCTGACAGACAGGAACCAGACACACACCTCTGACCAGGTAACGGCTTTATTTGGGCTCTAACTGCCCCCCCAGGGGCTGATGGGACATGTTGTAGTTTTTAGAACTAGAGTGCCTGTTGCTGCTGTAGCTTTCTCCTGAACCTTTGTACCCCAAAATAACTCACCCAAAGACCCCGAAAGTCCTCAGTGTGTAATTCCCACCTGTCAGCTGCTTAATATGACATCATGACTGGCTCTTTATTTGGGATCTACTGTTGGAAAATATGACTTTTATTTTACTTTGAGTTTCTTCTTAAGAAAATACTCCGAGTCAGTTAGGCTTTTATTGTGAAGGGTCGACACTGTCTGTGTTTAAGATGAAGTCTGGTTTATAGTGTGTGTGTGTGTGTGTGTGTGTGTGTATGTGTGTGTCAGTGTGTGTGTGTGTGTGTGTGTCTGTGTGTGTGTGTCTGTGTGTGTGAGTGTGTGTGTGTCTCTGTGTGTGTCTGTGTGTGTGTGTGTGTGTGTGTATATGCATATATGTGTGTGTGTATATGTATATGTGTGTGTGTGTGTGTGTCTCTCTGTGTCTGTGTGTCTGTTTGTGTGTGTGTGTGTGTGTGTGTGTGTGTGTGTGTGTGTGCATGTGTGTGTGTCTCTGTGTGTGTGTGTCTCTGTATGTGTGTGTCTCTGTGTGTGTGTCTCTGTGTGTGTGTATATGTATATGTGTGTCACACACTTATCCACGTTTGTTTTTTATGTTTTGTATATGTCTCTGTGTGTGTGTGTGTGTGTATATATGTCTCTGTGTATACGTGTATCTATGTGTGTCTCTCTGTGTGTGTATATGTCTCTATGTGTGTGTGTCTCTGTGTGTATGTGTCTGTGTGTGTGTCTCTGTGTGTATCTCTGTGTGTATCTCTGTGTGTGTCTCTGTGTGTATCTCTGTGTGTATCTCTGTGTGTGTCTGTGTGTGTGTGTCTCTGTGTGTGTCTCTGTGTGTATCTCTGTGTGTATCTCTGTGTGTGTGTCTCTGTGTGTATCTCTGTGTGTGTATCTCTGTGTGTATCTATGTGTGTATCTCTGTGTATGTGTATATCTGTGTGTATATGTCTCTATGTGTGTGTGTCTCTGTGTGTATGTGTCTGTGTGTGTCTCTATGTGTGTATGTGTCTCTCTGTGTGTGTGTATCTGTGTGTCTCTGTGTGTATCTCTGTGTGTGTCTGTGTTTGTGTATCTCTGTGTGTATCTCTGTGTGTGTATCTCTGTGTGTGTGTTATCTGTGTGTATCTCTGTGTGTGTATCTCTGTGTGTATGTATATGTGTGCGTAAGCATTATTCTAATCGTTGTCCGGTCCTATCATCAGTTTCTTGACGATGTTCGCGGGCCGAGTGTCGGGCGCCACGGTCGGGCCAGCTGCCGCGGGAAAAGGCGGGAAGTTTTCGGTGGAGGAGCTGTACGGCTTCAACAAGAAGCAGAAGGTCACCAGAGGGCATTCTGGGAAAGGAGATCCGAGCGATGGGAGGAGAGAAGCCAAGGAGAAGGAGAAGGAGGAGTCAGTGCTGGCTTCTCAGATCCTGGAGGCAGCCCGGAGGCTGATGGAGAGACGCAGGCTCGAGATCTACCTCAAGGAGTGTGACGTTACCATGGAGACCAGCAGCATGCCCTACAGGTAGGTGAGACAGGTGAGACGCAGCGAGACAGGGAGGCAGAGAGACAGGGACAGACAGGGACAGACAGGGAGGGACAGAATTTAATAGTATTTAATAGTATTTTAATAGAAAAAGTATCAAGCTTCATGTGTATTTTAGTTGTAGTCTGGTCTGTAGTCTGGTCTGTATTTGGTCCGTAGTCTGGTCTGTATTTGGTCTGTATTTTGGCTGTAGCCTGGTCTGTATTTGGTCTGTATTTTGGCTGTAGTCTGGTCTGTATTTGGTCTGTATTTGGTCTGTATTTTGGCTGTAGTCTGGTCTGTATTTGGTCTGTACTTTGGCTGTAGTCTGGTCTGTATTTGGTCTGTATTTTGGCTGTAGTCTGGTCTGTATTTGGTCTGTACTTTGGCTGTAGTCTGGTCTGTATTTGGTCTGTACTTTGGCTGTAGTCTGGTCTGTATTTGGTCCATAGTCTGGTGTTTATTTGGTCCGTAGTCTGATCTGTATTTTGGCTGTAGTCTGATTGGTATTTTGGCTGTAGTCTGATTGGTATTTTGGCTGTAGTCTGGTCGGTATTTTGGCTGTAGTCTGGTCTGTATTTTGGCTGTAGTCTGGTCTGTATTTAGTCTGTAGTCTGGTCTGTATTTGGTCTGTATTTTGGCTGTAGCCTGGTCTGTATTTTGGCTGTAGTCTGGTCTGTATTTGGTCTGTATTTTGGCTGTAGTCTGGTCTGTATTTGGTCTGTACTTTGGCTGTAGTCTGGTCTGTATTTGGTCCATAGTCTGGTGTTTATTTGGTCCGTAGTCTGATCTGTATTTTGGCTGTAGTCTGATTGGTATTTTGGCTGTAGTCTGATTGGTATTTTGGCCGTAGTCTGATCTGTATTTTGGCTGTAGTCTGATTGGTATTTTGGCTGTAGTCTGATTGGTATTTTGGCTGTAGTCTGATTGGTATTTTGGCTGTAGTCTGGTCGGTATTTTGGCTGTAGTCTGGTCGGTATTTTGGCTGTAGTCTGGTCTGTATTTTGGCTGTAGTCTGGTCTGTATTTGGTCTGTAGTCTGGTCTGTATTTGGTCCCTAGTCTGGTCTGTATTTGGTCCGTAGTCTGGGCTGTATTTGGTCTGTAGTCTGGTCTGTATTTGGTCCCTAGTCTGGTCTGTATTTGGTCCGTAGTCTGGGCTGTATTTTGGCTGTAGTCTGGTTGTAGTCTGGTCTGTATTTGGTCCGTAGTCTGGTCTGTATTTTGGCTGTAGTCTGGTCTGTATTTTGGCTGTAGTCTGGTCTGTATTTTGGCTGTAGTCTTGCTGTTTAGGATCAGATCTGATTGGTTGTTCTCTGCAGGCTGTGACCAGGTTGTAATGACAGCGACTGACCACCAGAGGGCGCTGACATCCTGTCTCCACTACACCAGACTCAGGGAGCTGCATGTCACCGTATGTTATTCTGTTTAGAGTTCATTTTTTACTGTCTTAGTTTAGTATTCCCATCTCAGCGTTGGTTCAGGTCTCCGTATAGAACAGAAGGAGTGGACCGGTATCTGGAGAGATGCCAGTTCAGGTCCCAGAGCTGCTGATGTGCACTCGAGCAAGGCACCGACCCCACCCCAACCCCCCCACTCTCCACAGCCCCGAGTCCTAGCTCGGCTGATTCTTATTGGCTCCTGAAGCTGATGAGTCACAGTCTGGGTATGGTACTGCTGTTTCTTCTGATTCTGAATGTTGTCCTGGTCCTGAAGGTCCATCTGGGTATGGAACTGCTGTTTGTTCTGATTCTGAATGTTGTCCTGGTCCTGAAGGTCCATCTGGGTATGGTACTGCTGTTTCTTGTGATTCTGAATGTTGTCCTGGTCCATCTGGGTATGGTACTGCTGTTTGTTCTGATTCTGAATGTTGTCCTGGTCCTGGAGGTCCATCTGGGTATGGTACTGCTGTTTCTTCTGATTCTGAATGTTGTCCTGGTCCTGAAGGTCCATCTGGGTATGGTACTGCTGTTTCTTCTGATTCTGAATGTTGTCTGGTCCTGTTGGTCCATCTGGGTGTGGTACTGCTGTTTCTTCTGATTCTGAATGTTGTCTGGTCCTGTTGGTCCATCTGGGTGTGGTACTGCTGTTTGTTCTGATTCTGAATGTTGTCCTGGTCCTGTTGGTCCATCTAGTATGGTACTGCTGTTTCTTCTGATTCTGAATGTTGCCCTGGTCCATCTGGGATGGTACTGCTGTTTCTTCTGATTCTGATTGTTGTCCTTGTCCATCTGGGTATGGTACTGCTGTTTGTTCTGATTCTGAATGTTGTCCTGGTCCTGTTGGTCCATCTAGTATGGTACTGCTGTTTCTTCTGATTCAGAATGTTGCCCTGGTCCATCTGGGTATGGTACTGCTGTTTCTTCTGATTCTGATTGTTGTCCTTGTCCATCTGGGTATGGTACTGCTGTTTGTTCTGATTCTGAATGTTGTCCTGGTCCTGTTGGTCCATCTAGTATGGTACTGCTGTTTCTTCTGATTCAGAATGTTGCCCTGGTCCATCTGGGTATGGTACTGCTGTTTCTTCTGATTCTGATTGTTGTCCTTGTCCATCTGGGTATGGTACTGCTGTTTGTTCTGATTCTGAATGTTGTCCTGGTCCTGTTGGTCCATCTAGTATGGTACTGCTGTTTCTTCTGATTCAGAATGTTGCCCTGGTCCATCTGGGTATGGTACTGCTGTTTCTTCTGATTCTGAATGTTGTCTGGTCCTGTTGGTCCATCTGGGTATGTTGCTGCCGTTTCTTCTGATTCTGAATGTTGTCCTTGTCCTGAAGTTCCATCTCGGTATGGTACTGCTGTTTCTTCTGATTCTAAATGTAGTCCTGGTCCATCTGGGTATGGTACTGCTGTTTATTTTTTGCTCTGGATCTGGTGGTTGACCAGGGGCCTATTGCACAAAAGTAGAATAAAGAAATCCAGGATAAATGAAAAAGCGCAGCTCGACTTAGTGTGATCCACTCATCGCGGCTTAATCGATTGCACGTTTGCCGAGCCAGGATCAGTAGGTGAAGCTATGTCAAGCCAGGAGTACATAGCTGGGATAAGTGCACGTTCGTGGATTTCTTAAATAGACCACGGTATCGATCACAGATTTACTGATGCAGAAATGGAAAATACATGTGCAGCATATGTTTCACCCGCTGAGCAGCAGCTTCTAATGGAGATTTACGAGGAGGTGAAACATATAATATGCAAAAAGGGAAATACAGCTGTTATCAAACGGAAAAAAAGCCCGACAGACAATAGCGGACCGACTGAATACGTATGGATTTAAAAAAAATATCTACTCAGTCACTCCACGTTTTAATTGCTTTAATATGCTTGTTTTATGTGTTGGTTTTATTGCTGTAGCCTATCTGTTTTTATGCGCCAAATGTGCTGGTTTTAGTGTAAAGTGTCTTTGAGTAGCCTGTAAAGCACTATATAAATAAAAAAATAATAATTCTTGTTCCTGGGAAATTTATAAGGACTAGGCTTAATTTCAAAGCTTATTCATAATGCGAGAATATGTTTTACAACCATATGCACAGATCTCCATAAGCTATGTCTAATTCTAAATATCTTTCTACAATTAATGTTCATACAGAACAAGCATGACTGGACAAAAACTATAAAAAAGAAGTGACTTCAATACACACTGTTAGCATATCTGTAAAACAATGTAGCCTGTTATTATTCATGTTTTTATTCTCACTCCCAAGCTCCAAGATGACAGTGACAGCCCCAAAATAAAATGATTAAGAAGGACATTTGATCAGGTGCCATTGTCGTCGTTATTGATGCTAAAAGTCTCTTTTAGAGTCCGCTGCACGGTGTGGGAGGACCCCCCTGCCTCCCCCGCCTCCCCCCGCCTCCCCACGTTACACGGGCACATTTCACGGGGACAGCAGCGGAGGAAAAGCCCATTTCCTCCGTATCGTCCTACTTTTTACCATTACTATCTCAACAACTGCAGTAGTAGGATTTAAATCAAACTCGTGACAGCAATAGTGACAAGTAATGCATGTTAATAAAATGAAGCAGAACACATTCAGAAGACAACGGAATAGGCTAAATGTTAAACACGTTTATTTCGGATCAGAGCGTCAGCTGATTTAACACATCAGACTCCAGGATTAATCTTAGCCTGGCTGTTAGCCTGCTCTGGACCAGGCTAGCTGCAAAGAATAAATCGCCATGGTTACTTGGCTGGGTTTAATTCAACCTGCTTTTGTGCAACCAAGTCAAAGCTAAATTCATCCAGGATAACCTGAATATCCCGGCTTAATCCCTTATCCTGGTTTTGTGCAATACCCCTCTGGTTCTTGATGTCCTTCCAGTGTTGCCCTGCGAGGACCAGCTCCAGGTCCAGACAACGCTGATAGGCCTCCTTCCCCAACCCCTAGCACCAACTGAAGCAGAATGTGGACTCCCAACTTTCCCAACGTTGGTGACATATATAAACAATAAAACACAAACAGTAGGCTAATTTTAGCGTGTATAGAACACCATCACCAAACTCCACCAGACTCCATGTAAATAATCAGGACTTTTAGCGTGTATAGAGCCAGCATATCTCCACCAGACTCCATGTTAATAATCAGGACTTTTAGCGTGTATAGAGCCAGCATATCTCCACCAGACTCCATGTAAATAATCAGGACTTTTAGAGTGTATAGAGCCAGCATATCTCCACCAGACTCCATGTAAATAATCAGGACTTTTAGCGTGTATAGAGCCAGCATATCTCCACCAGACTCCATGTAAATAATCAGGACTTTTTAGCGTGTATAGAGCCAGAATATCATGCTGTAGCATTATAATATTAGAATGTGTTTCGGCAGCGTGACAGAGGTCTCTCTCCCTCTCTCTCTCTCTCTCCCTCTCTCTCCCTCTCTTCCTGTCACTGTCTCTCTCTCTCTCTCTCTCTCTCTCTCTTCCTCTTCCTCTCCCTCTCACTCTCTCTCGCTCTCTCTCTGTCTTTAGCTCTCTCTCTCCCTCTCTCTCTCTCTCTCTCTTCCTCTTCCTCTCCCTCTCACTCTCTCTCTCGCTCTCTCTCTGTCTTTAGCTCTCTCTCTCTCTCTCCCTCTTCCTCTTCCTCTCCCTCTCCCTGTCTGTCTCGCTCTCTCTCACTGTCTCTTTCTCTCTCTCCCTCTCTCTCTGTCTGTCAAATGCTTGCTCAGTGTGCAGCCGACCGAGACCGGAGGGGGAGGGTCTCTCCCTCCCTTTCTCTCTCTCCCTTTCTCTCTCTGTCTCTCTCTCTGTAGAGTCCAGAGGACGGACGCTTGCTTGCTTTAATTTAGCAGCTTCATATATTCGTTCCCCTGTCTCGTTCCCTCTGTCTGTCCGGTGATTTTGTTTTCTCTGCCTGTGGACAGACGGTCGCCCTTCATCACCTTCACCTCGTCTCCCTCGTCCTCCAGCTGTGTGTCGACCGACGACGGGATGACAGCAGAGACTAACAGAAAGTTGTGTGTGTGTGTGTCCCGCTCATGACTTCTCTCCATCGTCGCCATAGTGACCGCGACCTTGGTGGCAGTGGCGGTACTTGACAGTTGTCAGTGGACGTTAGTGGACTGTTGTTCTGCCTGCCGGGGGTAGAGCTGTGTTAACATTCACATGTTGTATTTCATGTCTGTGGGGAAACTCTGCACAAAATCTGTGGAAATTCTGCTAAAAAACTGCACAAAATTCCCCCCAAATAATCTACGGATAACCTAAGGAAAATTCTGCACAAAAACTGAAGAAATTCTGCACAAAAACTGAAGAAATTCTGCACAAAAACTGAGGAAATTCTGCGCAAAAACGGAAGAAATTCTGCACAAAAACTGAGGAAATTTTGCACAAAACTCTGAGGAATTTCTGCACAAAAACTGAGGAAATTTTGCACAAAAATTGAGGAATTTCTGCACAAATACTGAGGAAAGTCTGCACAAAATCTGAAGATATTCTGCACAAAATCTTAGGAATTTCTCCACAAAAACTGAGAAAATTTTGCATACAAATCTGCAAAAAAACTGCACAAAATTCCCCCAAATAATCTACGGATAACCTGAGGAAAATTCTGCACAAAACCTGAAGAAATTCTGCACAAAACCTGAAGAAATTCTGTGCAAAAACTGAGGAAATTCTGTGGATTTCTGCGTCTGCAGATACCGCGTGGCCCTGTTTTGTATATATATAAATATATAGTGGCCTTGTTACCGTAGCGACCAGGATGCAGGTGTCCATAGCGTGTAACGTTGGCGGCGGCGGTGGCGTTGGCGGGGGCAGCAGTGAGCACCAGCTGAAGGAGCGTCGGGCGGCGATGAACACAAGCGCCCCCTCCTGTCAGGTAAAGGTGAAGGCGGAGCCGGAGAACAGACTCACCCTGTTAGGCCACGCCCACATGAAGGAGGCGCTCGGTCGCCATAGCAACATGAAGTACAGGTGAGACAGAGACAGACAGGTCATCACAGTTCCTGTTTTACTTTAGTTTAGTTTGGACTGTTGGATTGGTTTACTTTAAAGGTCCCATATTGAGAAAAAAAATCCCTTTTTCTGGGATTTGGGGAGTTATTTTGTGTCTCTGGTGCTTCATACAAACTTTGAAAAAACCCATCCATGGTGTTCTGAGTGAGATCCGGTTTCTGAATGTGTCCTGCCTTCAGTCTCCTGGTGAGCTGGTCAAAATCTGCACGGCTTTCTACGTCACTAGCCAAAACGAGGGGCCTAGGGGGCTAACCGTTAGCATGCTAGCGCTAGCATGCTAGCTCGTTCTCAACAGCAAAACACTGCTACAACACACACTAGTTCACCATAATCTACATAAGAACTACTTCCATGTCCTTGTTCTGTAGGTATTCCTCGTTTAGAAGATTCCTCGTTTAGAAGAAGTCTCCCGGCTAATCCTGCCTTGTACTGACTGAAGTTGGAGAAACAGCTAGCTAGCTCATGTAGTCCTTACCTAGTTACTGAGCATGTAGTCCTTACCTAGTTACTGAGCATGCAGTCTTACCTAGCTACTGAGCATGCAGTCTTACCTAGCTACTGAGCATGCAGTCTTACCTAGTTACTGAGCATGTAGTCTTACCTAGTTACTGAGCATGTAGTCCTTACCTAGCTACTGAGCATTGAGTCTTACCTAGCTACTGAGCATGCAGTCTTACCTAGCTACTGAGCATGCAGTCTTACCTAGTTACTGAGCATGTAGTCTTACCTAGCTACTGAGCATGCAGTCTTACCTAGCTACTGAGCATGTAGTTCTTACCTAGCTACTGAGCATGCAGTCTTACCTAGCTACTGAGCATGCAGTCTTACCTAGCTACTGAGCATGTAGTTCTTACCTAGCTACTGAGCATGTAGTTCTTACCTAGCTACTGAGCATGTAGTTCTTACCTAGCTACTGAGCATGCAGTCTTACCTAGCTACTGAGCATGTAGTTCTTACCTAGCTACTGAGCATGTAGTCTTACCTAGCTACTGAGCATGTGCAGTCTTACCTAGCTACTGAGCATGTAGTCTTACCTAGCTACTGAGCATTGAGTCTTACCTAGCTACTGAGCATGCAGTCTTACCTAGTTACTGAGCATGTAGTCCTTACCTAGCTACTGAGCATGTAGTCCTTACCTAGCTACTGAGCATGTAGTCCTTACCTAGCTACTGAGCATATAGTCTTACCTAGCTACTGAGCATGTAGTCCTTACCTAGCTACTGAGCATGCAGTCTTAC
>NC_053125.1:37133771-37136271 GCF_010015445.1 Perca fluviatilis
ACCGCGGAAATCTAACCCAATGTCCAAATTATGGACGTTATCTGATACATTCGGAGATAACTTCTATAATCGTTGGATTTCAATTTAGTTTTTTTGACAGGCTTAAGTGTTCATGACAAGATATGACCATGATACATCTGGTGATGATTGATCGTTGTTTAGATATTAAACCACGTTAAGCTTTTTCACGTTAAGCGTTTTAGAGTGTCCCTTACGACCAGCCGTGGGACGTCCTGCGGAGTAAATGGAAGGCGCTCAAACAGAGATACACGGCTCAAAAAAGAGAGTTGTCTCTCAGCGGTGCCGGAGGGGAAATATAAGGCAAGTTCACCTTTTAGATGATCTGGATCAGATCCTCGGCCAAAGGCCAATCAGAGCTTATAGCTCGGCTTCTAATATTAACAACAACAACTACTTCTGTCTAGCAAAACTTTGCGATTCAGTGCAAAAATGAATGGAAACACCTTAAAATGTCTCAAATCAATTCAATATACTAATTTAATCTCAAAACAGCATGTGACGTCATTACTCAACAGGTTTTTATTTGCTTTAAAGCTGTTGGATGGAAACACACTTTCACACTCAGCTTTATTCGCAGGAGTGTTTTTACCAAACTTCAGATAATTCGATTGACAAGTGGATGGAAACGTAGCTACTGTCTCTCAGGGTGCTTTATTTTGAAGGTTTTATGTTTTATTTTGAAGGTTTTGTGTTTTATTTTGAAGGTTTTGTCTCTCTGTGTGTCTCTCAGGGCAGAGAGGACTCTGGGAAACATCCTGAAGAAGAAAGGATGGAGGTAAACATTTCATTCTGAACATGACTCAGCAGTTTCTCTCTGTCTGTGTGCCTGTCAGTAGTTAGAACATGACTCAGCAGTTTCTCTCTCTGTCTGCCTGTCAGTAGTTAGAACATGACTCAGCAGTTTCTCTCTGTATGTCTGCCTATCAGCAGTTAGTACTTGTATTGCAGTACACAAGCTGAGTCACACGTTGTAAGGTGTGACTCAGCAGATCCTCTACAGTAACTGATGCTGACAGTAGTCTCTCTCTCTCTCTCTCTCTCTTTTCTTGTTTGTTTTTTTCTCTTTCTCTGTTTTGTTCTTGTTATTTGTGTCTCTTTTTTCTTTTTATTTTTTGTTTTTTTTCTTCTCTTTTTGTGTTTTTTTATATTCTTTTTTATTTTTTTATTATTTTTTTTTTGTTTTTTTTTTTTTTTTATTTTTTTTTGTATTTTTTTTTGGTTTTTTGTTGTTTTTTTTTTTTATTTTTTTTTGTTTTTTTTTTTTTTTGTTTTCTTTTTTTTTTTTTGTTTGTGTTCTCTTCTCTGTCTGTATTTGTATTTGTGTGTGGTCTTGTTTATGCTTCTCTTTTAGTTTTGGTTCGTTATGTGGTCAGCTCTACTGGGGAGGACAGTAAGTTCTGACTCTTGTTTCATATTTCATATATTTACATAAATAAATACCTCTGCACCATAAATTGTTGCAGAAAAATTCACCAAAAAAAAGAAAAAAGAGCCAATAAGAAGGTCGGTGGTTCAATCCCTGCAGTCCCATGTCAAAGTGTCCTTGGGCCAGACCCTGAGCCCCGAGTTGGCCCCCCAATGCTGCTCCATCAGAGTGTAAATGTGTCTGAATGTGTATCTGATGAGAGGTAGTACCTTGTACTGCAGTCTCAGTGTCTGAATGTGTATCTGATGAGAGGTAGTACCTTGTACTGCAGTCTCAGTGTATGAATGTGTATCTGATGAGAGGTAGTACCTTGTACTGCAGTCTCAGTGTCTGAATGTGTATCTGATGAGAGGTAGTACCTTGTACTGCAGTCTCAGTGTCTGAATGTGTATCTGATGAGAGGTAGTACCTTGTACTGCAGTCTCAGTGTCTGAATGTGTATCTGATGAGAGGTAGTACCTTGTACTGCAGTCTCAGTGTCTGAATGTGTATCTGATGAGAGGTAGTACCTTGTACTGCAGTCTCAGTGTCTGAATGTGTATCTGATGAGAGGTAGTACCTTGTACGACAGTCTCGGCAGTGGGGGCGGAGCTTCATCATGGGGCTCCTCTGCTACCAAGTCATTTTAAAATTAAAATGGTAAATTATCTGATGAATGCATGTTATAATGTAATAATGTGTCACTTGTTGAGCCAAGTAAGCCTATATGTCAAATAAAACACAAAGAAAAGACACGTTCTGACAAGTTTGTATTGACGAACAAAGGAAGCAGTTAGCCGGTCCAGTAAACAGTGTTTAAGCACCATGGACAGCGACAGCTGCTGGACAGCGATGGTGCTGAAACAGGCCAAGAGCTCTCAGTCAGAGCCACGCTATATAATGTCTCTATTATACTGAATATACAGTCAGAGCCACGCTATATAATGTCTCTATTATACTGAATATACAGTCAGAGCCACGCTATATAATGTCTCTATTATACTGAATATACAGTCAGAGCCACGCTATATAATGTCTCTATTATACTGAATATACAGTCAGAGCCACGCTATA
>NC_053125.1:37143771-37291271 GCF_010015445.1 Perca fluviatilis
CAGCTCGCCATCGGTACCTCAAATATACATATACATACTGGATATATATATATACATACTGGATATAGATATTCATATATATATATATATATATATATATATATACCACAAATACTCAATATACCTCAATCTGCTGCTCGGTTCTGCTCAAATATTCACTCTTCACCTGTCTGTCTGCCTGCCTGCCTGTCTCTCTGCCTGTCTGTCTGTCTCCCTAACTGTCTCTCTCTCTCCCTTTGTCTTTCCCTACCTACCTGTCTCTCTCCCTGCCTGTCTCTCTCTGTTTCCCTGTCTCTCTCCCTGCCTGTATATTTCCCTGTCTCTCTTTCTCTCTCCCTGCCTCCCTACCTACCTGTCTCTCTCCCTGCCTACCTGTCTCTCTCTCTACCTGTCTGTCTCTCAGCGTGGTGTCTCCGTTCTGAAGGAGTCAGTTCGGTTCTTCTCGGAGTCTCGAACACGGAGCAGCTGCTGGAGAACCTCGGCTCCATCACCGTAAATACCATCCCATAATATATTAATATATTTATATTAGCTGGAGAACCTTAGCTCCATCACGGTAAATACCATCCCATAATACCATACCATTGTTATAATTCAGGGAGTTAAAGGACCCAATTGCAGAGAGAGGCAGGTAGTTAGAAGATTTATTGATCAAAACACAAAAACGAAGCAAGGTAGTCCTGAGAGCAGCAGCAGTCAAAACCCAATTCCAAAATGAAGTAAAAAGGCATCCAAAAAACCAAGGGGGTGCAAAAACAGGAATAATTAGAAAGTACCGAAACTGACGAGAGCTGACACGACAGGAACCAACACAAGCACACACAAACTGACCGGGCAAGGACACACAACGCTCTGACAAGAGACAAAGGGAACACAGAGGCTAAATACAAGAGGTCATGATCAAACAACAGGTGATACAGCAGGTGAAACACATCAGGGAGGGGCAGGACAATCAGACAAGGTGGAAAAACACAGGAAGTAAAACTAGACAAGACAAGACAGAAAACCAGACTACCAAAATAAAACAGGAAACAGAAATATACACTACTCAGAATAATACACACTGAAAACAGGAGAACATAAAAATACCCAATCACAACAATCAATATACAAAAACAGGAAACAGCAACAGAAATATACACAATTATTATACATTATCCCATAATACCATATTTGTGTCTCTGGCTGCAGGTCCTGTCTCAGCTGACTCCGCCCCTCGTCGCCGAGATGGACGCGTTGCTCGGCAACAAGCCACGAAACAGCAAGGAGGCGGCAAAACGCTGAAGACTTTCAACACAACTTTATTTATTCTTCAGGGACGTTCTCATTGCCATGGAGACAGTGAGACTGTAACCATCAGAAGTATTTATTCTTCTATTAATAAATATATATAAATATATATGAATATGTATCTCACAGGCTCATGTTTTAAAGTTTATTCACTAAATCATGTTCAGGTGAGAAAGAGAGAATTTTACTATGAAATTATTTAAAATTAGTCTGGATTTAAAGAAGAAGAAAGTCAGGACGTTTCAGAATAAAAGTCGAAATATTTTCAGAATAAAAGACGAAATATTTCAGGTCAAAAAGTCGAAATATTTTCAGAATAAAAGTCGAAATATTTCAAGTCAAAAAGTCGAAATATTTTCAGAATAAAAATAAAAGAAATATTTCAAGTAAAAAAGTCGAAATATTTTCACAACAAATGTTGGAATATTTAAAAAAAAGTCAAAATAATTTCAGAATAAAAGTTGAAATATTTTAGATCAAAAAGTCGAAATATTTTCAGAATAAATGTCGAAATATTTTTAGAATAAAAGTCGAAATATTTCAAGTCAAAAAGTCGAAGTATTTTCAGAATAAAAGTCAAAATATTTCAATTCAAAAAGTCGAAATATTTTCAGAATAAAACTCGAAATATTTCAAATCATAAAGTCTAAATATTTACAGAATAAAACTCGAAATATTTCAAATCAAAGTAAAAAGTTGGAATATTATAAAATATTTTAAGATAAAAAGGGAATTCATGGATGAATTTATTTAAAATAAGTCTGGAATGAATGAATGCTTTATTATTTCAAACATGTAAAAACAAAACAAAAGAATAAAAACAAAAAGATTCACAGGAAGGTATTTTATTTTGGAAATACAGGAGCTGATTACCACCAATAAATATTCATGAACATGAACATTATTATTTTTATAATATTATTCGTCTGTTTAACTCTTTATGATGTAAGAATGCCAATAAAGTTATTCAAACAAACTTTCTTTATTTTCACAGTCTTTTCAAATTCTCAAAATATTTAGATTGTTTTTCTTATAATATTTAAATACTTGACACATTTATTTCAGAGAAAGCTACAAACACTCCTGCATGCTGTCTAACTTACAAAGAAAACTTTATTGATTCATAGCCGGATGAACATTGCCGTTACATTTATTTTTATCTCCAAGAAGCAAATACAAAATAACTCAGCGACACACAAATTGATCTTGAAGGCCTCTTAAACTAAACTAGCGCTAGGCTAGTTTAAGATAAGAAGATTGGTAGTAGCTGAAGCACCCCTAAATTCATCTCAGCACCCCTGATCCCCTTATCATAGCGATTCTGAGAAATCGTTTAGTGCTCAAACGTTATTACTTTTGCAAACCTGATTTTAGCGATGGAATAGGATGAATGACGACAGGCTCAGCTCAGTTGTAGCCTAAAGTCAACAGCCTATCTGCGATTCCCTGAACGAGGGCGCCTCAGCCTACTGGTCAGTCTGCGCAGATAACTTTGGGGAACGGAGGGAACAGAGTATGGCTACTTTCAACCACTGAAAAGGTATGGCTAACGGAGTGAAAATGAAATCTAATCGAATGAACATGTTACGTAGGCTACAGGTGTAGTATTTGTGGCACCAATCTGTGATTCCCTGATCACAATGATGGCAATTATATCTGAATTTTGTTGTGCAACGTTAGACAATTGCTAACTGTAGGCAAATGTAGCTTAAGAGTATCTACAACGAGTTTTTAAAGTGTGCTTTTAATAGCCTGCCGTAACGACTTGAGCACCAGTAGAAAATAGCCTAGTGCCACTGCTGCAGTTACCTCCGTACCAGACACTTTCTTATTTTTAACTGTCAATAACAATGAAAAATAAATAATTCGACCTGATGGATCATCAGACTCATTCATATCAGAACTGAAACACTGGAACGACAAACCCTGACCCACAGTCTGTTTCCCCATAGATGGATATAGTTTCTTTTTTTAAAGAAAACCGCCAGGTTTAGGTGAGAAAGTATAATGGCGTTTTTCCATTACATGGTACCTGCTCGACTCGCCTCGACTCGCCTCGACTCTACTCGCCACGACGCGCTGTGCGTCCGTTTTCCATTGCAGATTTTAGTACCGCCTCAGCGTGGCTGGTCGTCATAGCGACTGCCGTGGGCGTGGCTTAGTACATATATGTCAATGGGCTTAGTAGCGTTGGCTTTTCCCCGACTCATTTCCTGGTTCTCCGTCTCCGTAAACAACATGATATCAAAGAGATAGTTAACGTTTACTGCTCCAGATTTCCCACTGTGGTCAGAAAGAACAAGGGAGACACTTTGTTTCTCTCACATATATAGGACTCGAGTCGCTACTCGCTGCGGAGATAATCGTCGTCACTCTCTCACTTCTCCCTCGCTCACCAGCTCCCCACACACACATCACACATGCACACACCAGCGCACAAGTATAAACATCAGGCCACTTGTATGCTACGGAGAAAGGTCTGCGAGGAGCCTCCGGCAGCAAAAAAACACAGCTGGCTAAACTATTTAAAAATGCCATCTCTCGCTAGCAATGCAGTGATCAGTGACGATTCTTTCCGACCAGTCAGCAGCCTGCAGGTTTTCACGTCACCGTTTTGGCTCGCCTCAGCTCGCTTGGAACCTCGACTGAGGTGGTACTAAAAAAAGTACCTGTTAGCAGGTACCAGGTACTTTTTTTCGTAATGGAAAACCAAAAAAGGCGAGTAGAGTCGAGGTGAGTCGAGCCGGTACCATGTAATGGAAAAGCGCCATAAGATAAGCCTTTAACATTATCCCACTGCACTGAACAGCAACCCCATATTCACATATGTTATAAATAGGTGAATTTATAACCTTTGGTAGCCTACACATACATTCTCTGTTGATTAGTTGATTACATTTGCCTTCTGGTTGACAGCACAAAGGAGTGAGGAGAATAGAGAGGGAGAAGGGCAGAGAGAGCAAGATGAGCAAGGTGAAAAAATGGCTAAGTAGCCTATAAGACATATATATATATATATATATATATATATATATATATATATATATATATATATATATATATATATATATATATATATATAGTAGGACTACTGTGTTTTTTGTTTTCTCTTTTATTTGAAGATTATTTTCAAGTTGATTACAAAATGTTTTGTATGTGATTGTCAGTGATACGACGGAGGGAGGGGGATAGAGGGAGAGAGGAGGATGGAGAGAGAGTGGACAAAGAGACGGATATATTGTATGGGCAAAAACACTTTAAATATTCCATTCAGATTATATTTACATATGCATTTCATGGAGAACTAGTTTTTCTTCCCTCTTTAAGTGTTTTTGTTGCTATCTACATATGATACATATTATTCATTGGCCTCTGATTTATTTCCTGTATTGCGTAATATTGTTTTGTGGCTTATCATTAAAGTTGGTCTTCTCAGATTTATTGATGTCTTACTTATCATAGAGCTAATGTAGTTTTTGTATTAAAGTAAATGTTTTTATTATCGAGCCCAGGCTCTTAAGAAAAAGAGATGTTGGATTTTCCCCATCTGGTTCAGAGGTATTATTAGATTAGATTATTAATCATTTAGCTGTATAACCATATCAGTTTCTATCAATGATGTAAAGGAAAAAGTTGAAAATTAACAGCAGAAAAAACAAATAGTCCTGTCTAAAAATATGTTAAGGCTTATTTTACCAGTTCAAGGTATGTGCAGGGGCGTAGCATAACATTCTGGACCCTGTAGAAAGGCTACAGAATGGGCCCCTCTCTGCATGCACAGCTATTCAGTACTCAGTCCCCCCCCCAGTCTGACACCCCTGGGTATGTGTGCTGCTATAATCATGCTTTGTAGTTGCCATCTTTTTTCACAGCAGATGCCTTGAATCTTTTGATGGTTTGACATAATTGCATGTCTCAATCGGCCTATTTCTTTCTCCAAAACTCAGAAGTCATGATTTAAGGGTTTAAAAAAAAAAAAATCTTACTAGGACCCCCCTAGCTTAACTGCTAACAACTGCTCATTAGGGGCTGAGCCCCCCCCAAAGGTCAGATCCTAGAATCGCCACTGGCTTAGACTGTCTCTGGTCCAGTTTAAAAATGTTTTCTCTCCCGCTGCAGAGCACCATTTGTGTGTGTGTGTGTGTGTGTGTGTATGTTTCTGTGTCTCTGTGTGTGTCTGTGTGTCTCTGTGTGTGTGTGTGTATCTCTGTGTGTGTTTGTGTGTCTGTGTGCCTGTGTCTGTGTGTGTGTCTGTGTGTCTGTGTGTCTGTGTGTGTCTCTGTGTGTGTCTGTGTGTGCATGTGTCTGTGTGTGTGTGTGAGTCTGTGTGTGTGTGTGTGTCTCTCTGTGTCTGTGTGTGTGTCTCTGTGTTTGTGTGTCTATGTGTGTGTATGTGTGTGTCTCTGTGTGTGTGGGTCCTACAGAGGACACAGAGACACTGAGGAACCAGTATACCAGAACCCAAACCCAGGATAGAGAGGCTGAGTGAATGTGGTGTTGAAGGTGTGGAGGTGGATCAGTGAGTCAGAGGAGACTGTGTAGAAGGACAGAGAGCCAGCAGGACAGTCCACATACACTGCTACTCTCTCAGGGACAGAGGAGAAGTAGATGGAGAGGCGTGTTTGTATGTTATTGTGATAGACAGAGTAACCATCAACATCAGAGCAGCTCAGACTCCAGGACTGATCATTACCTCCAAACATACAGTCATCACTGTCTCCTCTCCTCCTGATTCCTATGTAACTCACTGATATATGAACAATTCCTCTCGTCCCAACCTCCCAGTAACAGCGACCAGTCAGACCATCTCTACACAGCAGCTGTTCCCAGTAGTCAAACCTCTCTGGATGATCAGGATATGGCTGATCCTCCTTCACATGTGTCACCTTCTTGTTGTTGTCAGACAGTTTGAGTTGTCTGTGCACTGTGTTTGTGTCCAGTGTGAGTTGACAGGAATCTGACAGAGAGAAGGAGACACAACCCAGCAGCAGATTATCATCTAACACAGCTGATGGTTGATTTATTAACAGCCTGACTGTTAATTAGATCAGAACTTCACAATGTTCACACATCTCTTTACCTCTCTTTATAGTCTCATCTCTAACTGGCAAGATACTAAACCTGGATGATCACCTCTGCTGAAATGTTCAATTAGTTAACCATCATAGGACACAACCTCTCTCTCTCTCTCTCTCTCTCTCTCTCTGTCTCTCTCTTTCTCTGTCTCTCTCTGTCTCTCTCTCTGTCAATTTTCAATTTCATGTTGCTTTATTGGCATGACAAAAAAATACATCTGTGTTGCCAAAGCATAAGAACAAACATACATATAAACAACAAGGAGTAAATACATCTGATATAATAATACAAGTAAACAGGATAATTATGATATAAATGCAGATACTAAACAAATTAAGTGCTTGTCCCTCAAAGGGTATGTTGAAACAATAATATACATTATAAAAAAATAATACAAATAAATAAAATAATAGAAAAATAAAAATGATTATATATACAATTTCCTGTTTTCTATTTATTGTTCCTTGTATTGTGGCAGGAGAAGACATATTTAGCTGCTAGCCATGCCGTGCTTTTATCTTCCCCTAATAGAAAAATACGTTTTTTTTCCTGAGTGTCGGTAGTGAAGCCTGGTATATGTTTTTCAAATTTTTGGAAATATTTGGTTCTTAAGCCTTCATATTTGGGGCATGTATATAGGAAATGTAATTTTGTTTCGATTTCCTGGTGGCAGTATATACAGACTCGTTCCTCTCTTGGGCTCCACACTTTTAAATGTCTACCTCTTTCAATTTCCAGCTCATGGTCACTGACTCTGTATTTTGTTAAAATTCGTATTTCTTTTGGATTTTTTGTTTTGAGATATTCGGCCACTTGGATATCTCTGTTCAGGGATTGATAACAGAGGAGTTGGTGTTGTATTTTATTTTCATTTTGCCATTGTTCTGTATACTCGTCTTTTAATTCAGTTTCAAATCTTGGTAGCACTGCATATTACGGTTCAGTAATAAGATGGTAATAGTGGGGTAACAGTGAGATAATTAAGAGGTAATATATAGGTAATAACATGTAATTACCAAAGTAATAACATGGCAATACATCACAGTAATAAAATGTAATACTAGGGTAATAAGGTGATAAGGTAAAAGATGTAATAACATGCAATTACCAATGTAATAAGTAGGAAAGGGTTCAATAATAACCATACAGTACAGGCCAAAAGTTTGGACACACCTTCTCATTCAATGCGTTTCCTTTATTTTCATGACTATTTACATTGTAGATTCTCACTGAAGGCATCAAAACTATGAATGAACACATATGGAATTATGTACTTAACAAAAAAGTGTGAAATAACTGAAAACATGTCTTATATTTTACATTCCTCAAAGTAGCCACCCTTTGCTTTTTTGATAGCGCTGCAAACCCTTGGTGTTCTCTCAATGAGCTTCATGAGGTAGTCACCTGAAATGGTTTTCACTTCACAGGTGTGCCTTGTCAGGGTTAATTAGTGGAATATTTACCTTATTAATGGGGTTGGGACCATCAGTTGTGTTGTGCAGAAGTCAGGTTGATACACAGCCGACAGCCCTATTGGACAACTCTTAGAATTCATATTATTGCAAGAACCAATCAGCTAAGTAAAGAGAAACGAGTGGCCATCATTAATTTAACAAATGAATGTCAGTCAGTCCGGAAAATTGCGAAAACTTTGAATGTGTCCCCAAGTGCAGTCGCAAAAACCATCAAGCGCTACAATGAAACTGGCTCACATGAGTACCGCCCCAGGAAAGGAAGACCAAGAGTCACCTCTGCTGCTAAAGATAAATTAATCTGAGTCACCAGCCTCAGAAATCGCAAGTTAACAGCAGCTCAGATTAGAGACCAGATGAATGCCAACACAGAGTTCTAGCAGCAGACACATCTCTAGAACAACTGTTAAGAGGAGACTGCGCGAATCAGGCCTTCATGGTCAAGTAGCTGCTAGGAAACCACTGCTAGAGAGGCAACAAGCAGAAGAGATTTGTTTGGGCCAAGAAACACAAGGAATGGACATTAGACCAGTGGAAACCCGTGCTTTTCTCTGATGAGTCCAAATTTGAGATCTTTGGTTCCAACCGCTGTGTCTTTGTGCGATGCAGAAAAGGTGAACGGATGGATTCTACATCCCTGGTTCCCACCGTGAAGCATGGAGGAGGAGGTGTGATGGTGTGGGGGTGCTTTGCTGGTGACACTGTTGGGTTGATTTATTCAAAATTGAAGGCATACTGAACCAGCATGGCTACCACAGTATCCTGGAGCGACATGCCATCCCATCCGGTTTGCGTTTAGTTGGACCATCATTTATTTTTCAACAGGACAATGACCCCAAACACACCTCCAGGCTGTGTAAGGGCTATTTGACCAAGAAGGAGAGTGATGGAGTGCTGCGCCAGATGACCTGGCCTCCACAGTCACCGGACCTGAACCCAATCGAGATGGTTTGGGGTGAGCTGGACCGCAGAGTGAAGGCAAAAGGGCCAACAAGTGCTAAGCATCTCTGGGAACTCCTTTAAGATTGTTGGAAAACCATTTCAGGTGACTACCTCTTGAAGCTCATCAAGAGAATGCCAAGAGTGTGCAAAGCAGTAATCAAAGCAAAGGGTGGCTACTTTGAAGACATATTTTCAGTTATTTCACACTTTTTTGTTGAGTACATAATTCCATATGTGCTCATTCATAGTTTTGATGCCTTCAGTGAGAATCTACAATGTAAATAGTCATGAAAATAAAGGAAATGCATTGAATGAGAAGGTGTGTCCAAACTTAGCTGGGGGCGATGATCTCTCAGCTCGTCTCAGGGCGTGGAGCTCAGCCTGTAGAGCCTGTAGAGTCCGCAGCTGGTTGCTCTGGGTGGTGAAGTGTTGGGTGAGATCCTCCATCATGCAACCTCAGGGCTAACCTCAGGGCCTGGTTGTCTTCCTCCAGCTCCTTCATGGCCTGGTACAGCTCGTGGATTTCAGCCTTCTGTTGTAGGACCATACTGCTTGGCTCACTCACTGCTGGATGTTGTTTCTCACTGTTGTTGTGAAGGCAGGTCAAGGTCTTTTCTTTGAAGTCCACAAACTCCCACTCTCAGTACCTTCACACTGGAGGAGAGTTTGGGACTGCAATGAGGAGAGGTCACATGACTGCTGCTGGGGACGGCTGGTCTCTCTGGGGTATTTGGCTGTTTCCTTTCTTCTTCTTTTCTGCTACGCTTTTCATTGACTGGAAGTGTTTGTCAAAATTATCCATGCTATTTTCTGATCCCTGGATCATGATTGTGCCATTGTGATAGATGTTGATAATCAGGGTGGGAGAGGTGGGGTCTTCCTCGCAGACTGTAATTTGTCTTCCTTTGCTGATTCCATTCTTCTTAACATGGGTGAAGATTTCACAAAAGGCTGCATGCCAGGCAGGAGGATGATGGGTGAAGAAAAGCAGTTCCCCAGGTCTCTCCGTACACTGATACAGTGCCGGAGCTCATCCATCGTGTTGCTGATAGATTGCAGTGCGCCATCAGGTCTCTGATGTTTTAATGATCTCCACAGGTATCATAGATGTTTGTAGACAATTTTTGGAGCATTTCCCTTCATGGTAAAATCTTTTAGGGAAGTCACATGGTCACATGGTCAGGATACTGGATCTTGTATCCGTCAGTGTCCGGTGGCAAAAGTGGCAGATCTGAATCTTTTACCGGCAACGTTAGATGGCTGATAGCGGAGCCGTCCTCCATCGCGGCATGCATTCACTCGGACCGACGGTAGTTTTTTTTCCCCCTGTAGTTAACGTTACCGGTTGATGTTGCCGGTTGATCCTTGTAACATTGATTAGTGTTCGGCAGACATGGGGTACTCGAGTCACATGACTTGACTCGAGTTAGACTTGAGTCGCAAATTTTAGGACTTGAGACTTGCTTGATTAACATTCATAAAAGACTCGACTTGACTTTGACTTGATATTCATGAGTTGAGACTTCACTTAGACTTGAGTCAAATGACTTGAAATGACTTGATTTTCTGTTTAATAAATATATTTTTCCCCCATCGGATATTGAGGAGGAGTTAACTTTATGATTTTAGTGCTGTTGCATGCGCAGGAACAGTTGTTATGATGACGCGGCGCGCGGCGGCAGTAAACAACACTGGCTATGGCTAGTAACTTAACGTCAAGGATCCCTCTCATGGGCGCCGATACCGTGGGTGCTCCAGAGCTCGAGCACCCACGGAAAATACTGACCACCCACGTGTGCCAGACTGCCAGTTCATTATTTTTTTATCTTAGTTATTTATTTATATTATTGCTTGTATTGGCTATGTTGGTGGTATTGATTCTTAATTTCCCACGAAGCTGATCGCGGTTACGTGCCAGTTAAACTTTTCATCTCCAATCCTATCTGTGTTTGTGAGAAGTGGCGCTGTCCTGAGTTGAAAGATGGCCTATAGGTTAGGCCTACTTTCCGGCTTTATTATGGCGTGTGTGTTCGAGTCGGCTGCTGTCCATTTCCTAAGGTTCTGAAATGCAAACACTTTTTTTAAAAGGGTGTGCGCGTGAGAGCACCCATGGAGGAAAACATAAATCGGCGCCTATGTCCCTCTGCACAGAAAAATAATAAAGTTAGGCTATAAGGATTACACATCTGACCAGGCAAAGAAAAAAATGAACGGCAGCTTGTAAGGTCTGCAGTACAAACATTTCCGACGTTGAATTTCATTCACTTCAAATCGGGAGAGATTCGGGTTCCAGTCCCCATATTCAGCTGAACCACTATTTGGACGTTTGTGATGGACAGAACTCCCTTCAGTTTTTGGCCATGAATAAGCACACCCTCCCCTCTTTGTTCAAGGTGGCGGTAAGAGCGAATAAAACTAGGCACACATACACACACACAACACAAACTGCTCTCTCTCTCTCTCTCTCTCTCTCTCATTCATAAACACACACACACACACATGCAGACGTAAGTATGTGAATAAAGCTAGGCACACATACAACACACTCTGCACTCTCACAGCACATGCACATTCACTCACCAATATTAATAACTTCACTCACTCTCTCTCAAACACGCACACATTCACTCACAAATACACTGTCAAATATCAACATATATACTTTCAATTCCATGTGATAAGCAAATGTGGTGGGATTCAGCTCCTCTTAAAGAATGTGTTTTGTTTTTTAAGAGAAGGAAAGGTTAAAGGATGTGTTTCTGTCTCATAAAAGTGAGGCATGTTTGAAGAATATTATTTGACTTAGTAACAATTATACTTGAATTGTTTGAAGGAATTTCATGATTTGATGTCATGTTTGAGGCATATTGAACAATGTTGATTTATTATTGGCCTAATATCAGTTTTAGGCTGTTCTTTTTTATCTGTGTTAATTTAAACTCTTCAGATGTATGTGGACGCAAAGTCTTTTGAATATTGAGTAAACGTAAGAAAACTTTTTTGCACTCCTCTTTTGTCGGGCAGGTGCGTAAGATATGATCAAAGGTACAAGATCAAAATTTGTTCAAAGAAAATCCCGCACACTGACCATTACACTAAATTAAATTAATTTCAGGTAAATTTACTGATGAAGGTCTGAGACCAAAATGTTGTATTTTTCTAAATACATTTTTGCCAGTGTAATGGTCAGTGTGCGGGATTTTCTTTGAATATTGAGTAAAAAATGCAAATAAAACTCCAGCAGTTCATAACCACTGTCTGTTTATGACTTCTGTTTCTCTGTGTGAATAGTTTTGACAATGTGACTTCCGTTTTAACTGATGCTTGTTAGCATTCGAAAATAAATACTAAAACAATACTAATCCTACTGTAAGATGTTGAGCCTTGTTTTTATGAATCAAAGTGAAAGCATACTCACACTTCCTCAGACCAGGTTTCAGCCTCTGCGCTCCACCATGTTCCAGCCTGGAGGAAGAAACAAAGTCAGAATGAAGCTTCAGAAACCTCCTAATCTCTCATCTTCAAAATATATCAAACATCCCATGTTTCTAAGGTCAAAGATTAACTCTGAACATCAACATAATCGAGACATGCTCAAAGTGCTTCAATAAGAATGTAACTTAGTAATAGAAGTTGAGTATCAGCAGGGACGAGATTCTTCACTGTTATCACCAGGGCTGCTGGTACACACTGTGAACCAACAGTGAGCTCTGCTGTCTGTTCATACCTTAGAGTGTCCAGTCTGCAGTGTGGATCCTCCCGTCTAGCTGAAAGAAGCTTCACTCCCGAGTCTCCTGGATGATTGTAGCTCAGAGAACACAGAGACACTGAGGAACCAGACCCTACCCAGAACCCAGGATAGAGAGGCTGAGTGAATGTGGTGTTGAAGGTGTGGAGGTGGATCAGTGAGTCAGAGGAGACTGTGTAGAAGGACAGAGAGCCATCAGGACAGTCCACATATACTGCTACTCTACCAGAGACAGAGGAGGAGGAGATGGATGTTGGTATCTTATTGTGACAGACAGAGTAACCATCATCATCAGAGCAGAGCAGACTCCAGGACTGATCATTACATCCAAACCAACAGTCTCTACTGGTTCCTCTCCTGCTGATTCCTCTGTAACTCACTGATATATTAACCTCTCCTCTCCTCTCAACCTCCCAGTAACAACGACCAGTCAGACCATCTCTACACAGCAGCTGCCACCAGGACTCAAACCTCTCTGGATGATCAGGATATCGCTGATCCTCCATCACATGTGTCACCATCCTGTTGTTGTCAGACAGTTTGAGTTTTCTGTGTGCTGTGTTTGTGTCTAGTGTGAGTTGACAGGAACCTGACGGAGAGGAGACACAACACAGCAGCAGATTATCATCTAACACAGCTGATGGTTGATTTATTAACAGACTGACTGTTAATTAGATCAGAACTTCACAATGTTCATACATCTCTTTACCTCTCTTTATAGTCTCATCTCTAACTGGCAAGCTACTAAACCTGGATGGAAATGATCACCTCTGCTGAAATGTTCAATTAGTTAACCATCATAGGACACAACCTCGCTCTCTCTCTCTCTCTCCCTCTATGTCTCTCTCTCTTTCTGTCTGCCTCTCTCTGTCTCTCTGTCTGTCTGTCTCTCTCTCTGTCTCTCTGTCTGTCTGTCTCTCTCTCTGTCTGTCTGTCTGTCTGTCTCTCTCTCTCTCTGTCTGTCTGTCTGTCTGTCTGTCTGTCTCTCTCTCTACCTCTCTCTGTCTCTGTGTCTCTCTCTCTCTGTCTGTATGTCACTCTCTGTCTGACTCTCTCTGTGTCTCTCTCTCAGTCTGTCTCGTCTTTCTCTCTCTCTCTGTCCCTCTTTCTCTCTATCTCTCTCTCTCTGTCTGTCTGTCTCTCTCTCTCGCTGTCTCACTCTCTCCCTCTCTCTGTGTCTCTGTATTCTCTATTACTAATACATACAGTATACTAGATTGAATATGGACATTAAACACAGTTAACACATGACATAACCATACATTCAATAACAAATCAACTTATGCTGTAAATGAAAAGTAAATAAAAAATAACATTTACAAGTCTTAGCTTTTGAACAATGTGCTGCAGAATTAAAGTGTTCTGCTTGAGGTGGAGTCTGCATGAGAAAAGAGTTCGAGAATTTTGGAAAATGTGGTCATTGACTGCATTTTTTGTCAAAGCAATGAAAAATTATCCAGAGTTTATGACTACTGTTTCTCTGTGTGAATAGTTTTGACAATGTGACTTCCATTTTAACTGATGCTTGTTAGCAATAAATAAAAAAATGCTAACAGAATACTAATCCTACTGTAAAATGTTGAGCCTTGTTTTTATGAATCAAAGTGAAAGCATACTCACACTTCCTCAGACCAGGTCTCAGCCTCTGCTCTCCACCATGATCCAGCCTGAAGGAAGAGACAAAGACAGAATGAACCATCAGAAGCTTCCTCATCTCTCATATTCAAAATATATCAAACATCTCATGTTTCTAAGGTCAAAGATTAACTCTGAACATCAACATAATTGAGATGTCTTCAAAGTGCTCCAAAAAGAATGTAACTTATTAATAGGAGTTGAGTCTCAGCAGGGACAAGATTCTTCGCTGTTATCACCAGGGCTGCTGGTAATAATATTTAATAATTCATTACATTTATATAGCGCTTTATCATAGACACTCAAAGCACTTTGGGGGGACTACTCTCTAACACCACCAATGTGTAGTACCCACCTGGGTGATGCACGGCAGCCTTACGACGCCAGACGCTCACCACACATTAGCTTGGTAGAGAGGGAGGGGAACATATTTTTACTGGTGGGGAAAACTGGAGTACCCAGAGAAAACCCCACGCACACACAGGGAGAACATGCAAACTCCACACAGAAAGGCCCGGGACGACCAGGGTTCGAACCCGGTACCTTCTTGCTCACCAACAGTGAGCTCAGCTGTCTGTTCATACCGTAGAGTGTCCAGTCTGCAGTGTAGATCCTCCTGTCTAGCTGAAAGCAGCTTCTTTCCCGAGTCTCCTGGATGACTGTAGCTCAGAGAACACAGAGACACTGAGGAACCAGACCCTACCCAGAACCCAGGATAGAGAGGCTGCGTGAATGGTGTGTTGAAGGTGTGGAGGTGGATCAGTGAGTCAGAAGAGACTGTGTAGAAGGACAGAGAGTCAGCAGGACAGTCCACATACACTGCTACTCTATCAGAGACAGAGGAGGAGGAGATGGATGTTCCTCTGTTATTGTGCCAGACAGAGTAATGACCATCAGAGTAGAACAGACTCCAGGACTGATCATTACCTCCAAACACACAGTCTCTACCGTCTCCTTTCCTCCTGATTCCTCTGTAACTCACTGATATATTAACCTCTCCTCTCCTCTCAACCTCCCAGTAACAGCGACCAGTCAGACCATCTCTACACAGCAGCTGAGGATAGTTGTCAAACCTCTCTGGATGATCAGGATATGGCTGATCCTCCTCCACCCATGTCACCGTCCTGTTGTCAGACAGTTTGAGGTGTCTGCTCACTGTGTTTGTGTCCAGTGTGAGTTGACAGGAATCTGATGGAGAGAAGGAAACACAACCCAGCAGCAGATTATCATCTAACACAGCTGATGGTTGATTTATTAACAGACTGACTGTTAATTAGATCAGAACTTCACAATGTTCCCAGATCTCTTAACCTCTCTTTATAGTCATATCTCTAACTGGCAAGCTACTAAACCTGGATGGAAATGATCACCTCTTCTGAAATGTTCAATTAGTTAACCATCATTCTACACAACCTCTCTCTCTCTCTCTCTCTCTCTCTCTGTCTGTCCCCTTCTGTCTCTCTCTCAGTCTATGTCTCACTCTCTCTTTCTCTCTCTCTGTCTCTATCTCTCTCTCTGTCTCTCTCTCTCGCTCTGTCTCTCTCTTTCTGTATGTCTCTCTCTCTGTCCCTCTCTCTCTCTCTCTCTCTCTCTGTCTGTCTGTCTGTCTCTCTCTCTCTTTCTGTGTCTCTCTATTCTCTATTACTAATACATACAGTATACCAGATTGAATATGGACATTAAACATAGTTAACACATGACATAACCATACATTCAATAACAAATCAACTTATGCTGTAAATGAAAAGTAAATAAAAAATAACATTTACAAGTCTTAGCATTTGAACAATGTGCTGCAGAAATAAAGTGTTATGCTTGTGTTGGAGTCTGCATGAGAAAAGAGTTCAAGGATTTTGGAAAATGTGATCATTGACTGCATTTTGTGTTAAAGCAATGAAAAATGATCCACAGTTTGTTACTTCTGTTTCTCTGTGTGAATATTTTTGACAATGTGTCTTCCATTTTAACTGATGATTGTTAGCAATCAAAAAGAAATACTAACACAATACTGATCCTACTGTAAGATGTTGAGCTTTGTTTTTATGAATCAAAGTGAAAGCATACTCACACTTCCTCAGACCAGGTTTGAGCCTCTGCTCTCCACCTTGATCCAGCCTGGAGGAAGAGACAAAGTGAGAATGAACCATCAGAAGCTTCCACATCTCTCATCTTTAAAATATATCAAACATCTCAGGTTTCTAAGGTCAAAGATTAAAGTGATGGTTCAGATTAATTTCACCCTAGGGTCCTTTGCACCATGACCTCAAGGCAAACACCCCCCCTATCAGCTGAATAGCTTAGTGTAGGGGCTAACGTATCCAGGTTTGTATCTCGTAAGTTACCCCACTAATAATGCCCGAAATGATACCAAACTTCTACAGTAGTACAAATAGCTTATGCATTCATAAAACGATTGATTGGAAAGTTTGTAAGTACACCAGAAGTTTATGTAAATAACACTTGCCTGCTGGCTTCTGCTTGCTGCTGCTTCTGGCTTAGGGACCGTCTACAAATTACAACACCGAAAAGAGATACAATAAAAATATTTATAATTTAACTTTTATTTTTTTTTATGTAAGTGCTGTAGTATAACTAGCAGGAGACAAGTTAAAATTGAGGTAAGTTTGGAGACATTACCTTATTTAATCATTACATTAATAAATATTTTTGTTGTATCTCTTTTCGTTGTGGTAATTTGTAGACGGCCCTAAGCGTACTTACTACTGGTAACAGCAGCAGCAGCGAGCAGAAGCCAGCAGGCAAGTGTTATTTACATAAACTCCTGGTGTACTTACAAACTTTCCAATCCATCGTTTTATGAGTGTATAACATATTGTACTACTGTAGAAGTTTGGTATCAGTTTGGACATTATTAGTGGGGTAGCTTACGAGATACAAACCTGGATCCATTAGCGCCTGCACTAAGCTATTCAGCTGATAATGCTAACTCTCCCAATGTTCGACCCAGGTAAAAAAAGCTTCTGTTTTTTTTTGGCTCAAGACCCTAGGGTGAAATTACTCCGAACCATCACTTTAACTCTGAACATCAACATAATCGAGACATTCTCAAAGTCCTCCAATAAGAATGTAACTTATTAATAGGAGTTGAGTCTCAGGGATGAGATTCTTTACAGTTATCACCAGGGCTGCTGGTACACACTTTGAACCAACAGTGAGCTCTGCTGTCTGTTCATACCGTAGAGTTTCGAGTCTGCAGTGTGGATCCTCCTGTCTAGCTGAAAGCAACTTCTGTCCCGAGTCTCCTGGATAATTGTAGCTCAGAGAATACAGAGACACTGAGGAACCAGACCCTACCCAGAACCCAGGATAGAGAGGCTGAGTGAATGTGGTGTTGCAGGTGTGGAGGTGGATCAGTGAGTCAGAGGAGACTGTGTAGGAAGGACAGAGAGCCAGCAGGACAGTCCACATGCACTGCTACTCTACCAGAGACAGAGGAGGAGGAGATGGATGTTTCTCTGTTATTGTGCCAGACAGAGTAACCATCATCAGAGCAGTTCAGACTCCAGGACTGATCATTACGTCCAAACAAACAGTCTCTACTGTCTCCTCTCTTCCTGATTCCTCTGTAACTCACTGATATCTCAACCCTTCCACTTCTCTCAACCTCCCAGTAACAGCGACCAGTCAGACCATCTCTACACAGCAGCTGAGGCCACCAATCAAACCTCTCTAGATGATCAGGATATGGCTGATCCTCCATCACCCATGTCACCTTCCTGTTATTGTCAGATAGTTTGAGTTTTCTGTGTGCTGTGTTTGTGTCCAGTGTGAGTTCACAGGCCCCTGACGGAGAAAACGAGACATAGCACAGCAGCAGATTATCATCTAACACACCTGATGGTTTATTTATGAACGCTCATCACCCTGAGGCTATTTTTACAATTCCTTGTCCATCTGGTTTTATTTTCTAAAAAACCTTGTAAAACATCAACCCTGTTTTCTATAGTCAATCAATGTACATCATGTTTTTCAGGAAAAACTGGGCTATTAGAATATGTGTGCTGTAGTGAGGTCACTTGAATGTAAAAAATGTTGTATGACCTTAAAGACAAATAAATGCATAAAACGGAAAATTAATCTCACAGATATTTATTGATATCACACACAGAGCAATAAAAGCTAAACCAGTCTCCTGTCTAAATCAGTTCCCATATGTCTTGGGTGTCAAACTGTGAAGAAATAAACATTATAACTTACACAGTTGACAAAATATATAATTTATTTCAAAAAAGTCCAGACACTTTTGCCAATAATCAAAATAATAATGTCATATATTGACATCACACACACAGCAATGCTACACAAGCATTTGTCTTGTCTAAAACAGTTCTCCTATATATTTGGAGTCATCCACTGCAAAAATAAACATAATGAACATTATAACTCATATAAATGACAAACTATTTACATTTCTTCAAAAAAGACCCAAATGTATCCCAAATATCTAAACAGTGACGCCATTCTTCTCTGTATAATAAGAGGAATTGTTGGTATCTCTTTTTCACTTTACTCTTTGTTCTCGCTCGGATTCCCTGCAGTGAACTCTCTTTTCCACTACATAGTCTTTGTGTGACGGACCTGCCTTCCCATTTGTTGAAAAATGTCAACACACTCTCGCAAAGCATCATGGGAGATTTATACTAGACGGTAGCACAGAGCTAGTGGCAGAAATGACCGAAAACATGATATATTATGGACATCAAGTGGATAAATCTTGGATTTAAGAGTTTGGATTTATTGCTGAACAACTCCAAAAAGAGGCACAAGTTCCAGGCTGGATAGAAAACCTTCTGTAAAGGCGACAAAGACACCAAAGACACCCCTGTGATGGCTAACTCCTTAGCTTTTAGCAGGAAAAGTCGGTAAGCAGCTACATTAAACCGTTATAAAATTATCTAAATATTAATCAGAGGTGCCGTTTGTCATCGTGGACGATGCCGTAGGGCTCTGTTAACAGACTGACTGTTAATTAGATCAGAACTTCACAATGTTCACACATCTCTTTACCTCTCTTTATAGTCTCATCTCTAACCGGCAAGCTACTGAACCTGGATGGAAATGAACACCTCTGCTGAAATGTTAGTTAACCATCATACTACACAACCTGTTTCACTCTCTCTTTGTCTCTCTCTCTGTCTCTCTCTCTGTCTCTCTCTCGGTCTCTCTCTGTCTCTCTCTCTCTCTCTCTGTCTCTGTCTCTCGGTCTCCCCCTCTCTCTATCTCTCTCTCTCTGTCTCTCTGTCTCCCCCTCTCTCTCTGTCTCTCTGTCTCTCTCTCTTTCTCTCTCTGTCTCTCTCTCTGTCTCTGTCTCTCTCACTTTCTTTCTCTCTCACTTTTTGTCTCTGTCTCTGTCTGTCTCTCTTCTGGTGGTTGATGAATGCAGATATGTGCTGATTAGCTCTCACGGTAGGTTTCCACCCAGCCTCGGGGGCATTGTCGCGAAAATAACATGCCAGACCGCAATAGAACACCGGCTGCTAGGCAGCTAGTAATCAAACAAATGTACAAATAGCCAAGCTGCCTGGCTAGCCTTACAATGAAATTCAATGACCGAACATGCTAGCGATTAGCCTGTCAGCTAGCTGAAAAATTTGAGTCTTTCAACTAATATATACAGTCGTCTATTTAGTGGTGTATGTCCCCTGAATAAGTATGTGTGTCATATAAATCACAATTTGTGTTGATACAAGTACCAATGTTCGTGTAAAAACATTTTAATGACATACAATTTTTCATGATACAGCGCTGACAACTAACATTTTGGGGTACAATTTGGTTTTGATGAATTCTATGTTTTTACGTTTTTCTTAAATAAATATTTTAAAGATGCCTTGTTTGTCCTTTATAATTTATGTTCTGCCTTATCTATATTTTAATAATCATTTTATTGTGTTTCTTTTTTTCACTATTCTTAATGTTAATTATTATTATTATTATTATTGTTATTTATTAGTACACACTGAATTACTTGCCTCAAGTTTTTAACATGATAATACACATGCCATTGGTTTTATGCTTGACTAACAGTGTGATTTTATTCTATGATGTATTTTAAATTATTTATGGTTATTTATTGTGTGGCCCTTTTACATCTTAAGCACTTTTAAATCTAGCACTTATGACTGATTTTCAATGGTATGTATGGCACTTTTTTAAACTCAAGGGCAAGTAATTCAGACAGTATTTTAGACTTTTTAAATGTTTTTAGTCCCTTTTTATGTGGAGATAGATTGGGATAGACTTTCTTTTGTATTGCGACGCTGGGCATTTATTTTCATAAACTCTGTATATATTGTTTTTTATTTTGTAAATGTTTCCAGGAGCGGCAAGGACAGGGGTGGAGGTGACCTTTTATTTAAAGTTTTATTATCCCGCTGTCCGTCCTGTCCAGTGGTTCTTTTAACCTACCTTTAATATCCGGCCTTCTTTTAAACAGCTTTTATATAACCAAACTTGTTTTTAAAGGAGGTTTTAAAGTATTTCATTCACACGAGTGTTCCCCTTGTGCCCGTGCCCTTTGCAGCGCCCATCCCAGGCGTTGTGTTTTAACCCTAACCTAACCCTAACTCTAAACCTAACTTGTCATGACAAAAACTGAATGACACTTTCAATAACATTCAACAAAGAATAACATCAATATACTAGTGAAACCAGATATCATTATGCAATAATCATTTCAAACATTCATTTCACCTCTAACTCACCTGATCTCTTTTCTTTTTCGTTTCGTTTATTTTGGGATGCTAGGTAAATATTTAGTTTAAATACATTTCCTAGTTTATATCAGATTAAAATGATATTTTAGTTCATGATTATTAGTTAGGCACTGATTAACTTAATTTGTTCGTCTTACTTTGTCTCTTATAAATCCGACTTTATTCCCTTTTAATTTTTACTCCTCATCACAAATCCCACCAATTTTACTAATACATACAGTATACCAGATTGAATATGGACATTAAACACAGTTAACACATGATATAACCATACGTTCAATAACAGATCAACTTATGCTGTCAATGAAAAGTATATAAAAAAATAACAATTACAAGTCTTAGCATTTGAACAATGTGCTGCAGAAATAAAGTGTTCTCCTTGAGGTGTAGTCTGCATGAGAAAAGAGTTCAAGGATTTTGGAAAATGTGGTCATTGACTGCATTTTGTGTTAAAGCAATGAAATTATCCACAATTTGTGACTTCTGTTTCGCCGTGTGAAGAGTTTTCACAATGTGACTTCCATTTTAACTGATGCTTGATAGCAATCGAAAATAATACTAACACAACACTAATCCTACTCTAAGATGTTGTGCCTTGTTTTTATGAATCAAAGAGAAAGCATACTCACTCAGCATACATTTCCTCAGACCAGGTTTCAGCCACTGCTCTCCACAATGATCCAGCCTGGAGGAAGAAACAAAGTCAGAATGAACCCTCAGAAGCTTCCTCATCTCTCATCATCAAAATATATCAAACATCTCATGTTTCCAAGGTCAAAGATTAAATCTGAACATCAACATAATAGATGTCCTCAAAGTGCTCCAATAAGAATGTAACTTATTAATTGGAGTTGAGACTCAGCGGGGACGAGATTCTCAGCACATCAGTTACTGTCTCCACTGTTATCACCAGAGCTGCTGGTACACACTGTGAACCAACAGTGAGCTCTGCTGTCTGTTCATACCTTAGAGTGTTCAGTCTGGAATGTGGATCATCCCGTCTAGCTGAAAGCAGCTTCTCTCCTGAGGCTCCTGGATGATTATAGCTCAGGTCCAGCATTCTCAGATGGGAGGGGTTGGAGCTCAGAGCTGTGGCCAGAGAAGCACAGCCTTTCTCTGTGATCAGACAGCCTGACAGACTGGATGGACAAACACACACACACACCTCAAATCGCAGTTGATGTTGTTTTAAATAGTTATTTTTCATTAACAAAAAGTTCAATCAGAAAAATTTCCCCCTCTGATAATTTTTTCAGGAGCCGCCACTGAGTGAGACTGTATCAAAACATGGAAGTTGTGGGCTGTGAAAACACAACAATTGTCCAAAAGATGTTGGGTATCTCTTTTTCTAACATACATTAACTTGTATATCAAGCACATTTAATGGTTATTTGTTTAACAGAAGTTGAATCCTGACCTGAGAGTCTCCAGTTTACAGTGTGGACACTTCAATCCATCAGAGATAAGCTTCCCTCCTGAATCCTTGAGGTCATTGTTACTCAGGTCCAGATCTCTCAGACTAGAGGAATCTGAGCTGAGAACTGAGGATAGATCTTCACAGCTTCTCTCTGACAGGTTACAGCCACTCAGCCTAAAAATACGTACAGAACATATGTAAAAAGCATTTCTATCTGTATTTGATATTACTTACACTTATAGTTAGGTAGGCATTACTAAATTGTATTATCAAAGAAACATGGTTAACTGACTGAAGAAAAATGAAAACACTGTGACAGATCTGGTTCACCATTTACATTTTTATTATTCCTGACCTGAGAGTCTCCAGTTTACAGTGTGGACTCTTCAGGCCATCAGAGATAAGCTTCCCTCCTGAATCCTTGAGGTGATTGTTATTCAGGTCCAGCTCTCTCAGACTAGAGGACTCTGAGCTGAAAACTGAGGACAGATCTTCACAGCTGCTCTCTGACAGGTTACAGCCACTCAGCCTATAAATATGTACAGAACATATGTTAAAAAGCATTTCTATGTTTATTTGATATTACTTACACTTATATTTAGGTAGGCATTACTAAATTGTATTATCAAAGAAACATGGTTAACTGACTGTAGAAAAATGAAAGAACTGTGACAGATCTGGTTCACCCTTTACATGTTTATTATTCCTGACCTGAGAGTCTCCAGTTTACAGTGTGGACTCTTTAGTCCATCAGAGAGAAGCTTCCCTCCTGAATCATTGAGGTCATTGTTACTCAGGTCCAGCTCTCTCAGACTAGAGGACTCTGAGTTGAGAACTGAGGACAGATCTTCACAGCTTCTCTCTGACAGGTTACAGCCACTCAGCCTAAAAATACGTACAGAACATATGTAAAAAGCATTTCTATCTGTATTTGATATTACTTACACTTATATTTAGGTAGGCATTACTAAATTGTATTAGCAAAGAAACATGGTTAACTGACTAAAGAAAAATGAAAACACTGTGACAGATCTGGTTCACCTTTTACATGTTTATTATTCCTAACCTGAGAGTCTCCAGTTTACAGTGTGGACTCTTCAGTCCATCAGAGATAGGCTCCCCTCCTGAATCCTTGAGGTCATTGTTACTCAGGTCCAGCTCTCTCAGACTAGAGGACTCTGAGCTGAGAACTGAGGATAGATCTTCACAGCTTCTCTCCGACAGGTTACAGCCAGTCAGCCTAAACATATGTACAGAACATATGTAAAAAGAATTTCTATCTGTATTTGACATTACTTATACTTATATTTAGGTAGGCATTACTAAATTGTATTATCAAAGAAACATGGTTAACTGACTGAAGAAAAATGAAAACACTGTGACAGATCTGGTTCACCCTTTACATGTTTATTATTTCTGACTTGAGAGTGTTCCAAATAACAGTTGCAATGTGCAATTTTAACCTCATTTAACTATTTTCAAAAAAAGTGTTATAACAATTTTACTGGCATTGCTCCCAATATCCTCCATGACACGCACCTTTCCACTTTGCCTGACAACTCTTCTCCAAAACAAACTGCGTCGAGATAACAGAGCTCAGCCCATAGCTTCACTCACTCAAGCAGATAGTATACGTGAAACAAAAACAGGACACGTAATTTCAAAGTGTGTATTGTTAACTTTGCTGACTAACCGTTTATTGTGAACCGCGTGTACTGATTACAAAAAACAGACAACAGCTGTGTCTCAAAGACTGGGCAACAGCTGGGACGTTGAGAATCCATGCGTGAGAGGTGATGGATAGTTCCAGTCACTTCATCATTTATTCACTTTGTTGAAACAAGAGAAGAAAGCCTCACTGATGTGAAGAACAGGACAGAGAAACATATATAAATTCTCTCTGACAGACTAGAGTATTTGAAACAGTGAACTACCATGTTCCCCCTTCAGGATCTGTGTCTCAGTTTCTGCACACTCTCTGGTCACATCTTACATCACAGACTGCACCTACCGGGTAACTTTGAGAGAATCTGTGTCAGAACCTTGTCCGCTCAATGATATTTTGGACTACAACGTTGCCTTCCAGGCAGCTAACCCTAACCTTATCCCTAAACATAACCATTTCCACATTGTTTGGAAGGCGATGTTGGGGCAAAAATCACCAAACACCACCTTGTCCACTCACAGTGGGCTCCTTCAAGGCTCTGTCCTAGGACCCCTCCTCTTCTCTCTGTACACCAACTCCCTGTTGGTTCTGTTTTTCACTCACATGGCTTTTTTTACCGCAACTATGCAGATGACACCTAACTAATTCTCTCTTTTCCCCAGTCTGAAACACAAGTACCAACAAGTATCTCTTCCTGTCTGACTGACCTCTCTCATTGAATGTCCACACACCAATTGAAACTCAACCTTGACTAGACTGAGCTGCTTTTTCTTCTAGGGAAGGGCTCTTCCAACCAGATCAACAATTCTGTGGTAGTCCCTACCAGGACTGCTAGGAACATGGGTGTGGCACTCAACAGCCAACTCTCCCTCACTGTCAACATTGACTACAACCTGTACATCATGTAGATACATGCAGCATAATCTCAGAAGGATACAACCTTTTCTGACCCTCAGGTTCTGGTTCAGGCTCTTGTCAATGGCCAATATGCTTGCTGCTCCTTCACTGTGAGGGAAGACTATAGTCACTCAAGGAAATCCAGACTTTTTCTGTCCTGCTTCCTAAATGGTGGAACGAGCTCCTCCTTGATCAGGACAGCCGAAAGTCTAATGTATGTAATGTATTGAAGCTAATGTACTTCTATGTGATACTTGCTCTCCTTAATTTTACCTACATAGTTGATTGCACTTGACAGTCACTGTAATTCACTTTGGATAAAAGCATCAGCTAAATACAATGTAATATCATGGATCTCCCTTTATAGCTTTATAATTCCTGACCTGAGAGTCACTACTCAGAGTGGTCTCACAGACCTCTGTAGGGAATTTGCAGCCATAACCCCACAAAAGGCCAAAATAGCCAATTTGTCTCTCTCGCTCTCTCTTCATTCTTCTCCTCCTCAGCACGTGCTCATTAATGTTACGGCTGCCATTACACAAACATTTTGAAATAAAAGCCAAAATGCTTACTTCCTCCATAACATCCATAACTTTAGTGCAATAGCGTGCTGTGTCTGATGTCATTGTTATTGTTCTTTTGCACATGCGGGAAACCTGGAATCTGATATAGGCTGCATTTTAAAAGGTAATGTGAACAGCCAAACAAAAATATCAGATTTGAGCAAAAAATCCAAATTTAGCATTAAGCCTTGCCTTAACGTAGTCTTACATTACAACAATCACATTTCTACGGTTGTCCAGACTGAGTTAATGATTCAAACACAACAAATGTATGTCTTGTATTGTGTATATTACTGGAGTCAGAAAACTATTAAAGGAATTTTCAAAGAATAGTCAAATCTGTTGGATCCCAATCATTCACACTAATTAATTTCAGCCTCAAATGAACGATGAAGTGGCATATCTTTTTTTCTTCATTTGGCTGCATAAATCTGTGGAGGTACAATGAATCTGAAGAAGAAATTTGGGTAGCACTTTATAATAACTATCCATAATTCATCATTTATTAAGCATTAGTTAACTATTAGTTAATGGTTTGTTCATTATTACTTATTAATTGTTCATACATAGTTCATCATGAGTAAAGTATTTGTTCACACAGTTATAAATGGTTTGTTCATAGTAAACAAGCCTATTAGTTAATGGTTTGTTCATCATTATTAATTAATTGTTCTTACATAACTCATCAATAAAGTATTTGTTCACATAGTCATAAATGGTTTGTTCATAGTAAATAAGCCTATCTTGAAAAATATGTTTGTAAGTACATGATTTATACTTAGCAAATAATGAAACAACCATTTGTAAATGAAATAATTTTCCCATTATAAACCAGTTACTATCTATTGCTAAATGCTTTGTTCATCATTTGTAAAGCACTGCTCCTATGTTAATTCTCATGAATAAAGCATTTGTATACACAGTCATAAATGGTTTGTTCATAGTAAATAAGGCTCTCGAAAATTATGTTTACAAATAGAAGTTTGAAACTTTCTAAATATTGCAAAAACCATTAGTAAATTAAATAATTTTCCCTTTATAATCTATCTACAAACTAGTAGTAATTTATTTGTTTATCATTTGTAAAGCATAGTTCCTACATTCATTCTAATCAGTAAAGCATTTGTAAATGCAGTTAGTAAATGGTTGGTCCATAGTAAGTAAGCCCATGTAAAATGTTTATCAGTATATTTTTTAATAATTCCTACATGATGCATTAACCATTTGTAAATTAAGTAATTTTACCATTATCAACTAGGTACTCAGGAACGTAAAAGGTTGTTTAAAACTAGGAAGTTAATGATTAACAGACTATCTAGACCTACATTTGTTCATGTCTTAAATAAAAGGTTATGATTTAGAAAAAGGCCTAAACTAATAGCTGGGGTGTTAACACATCTGTTACAAATACTTACCAATAATGTAATCCATGATTAACTCATGAGTTACTACTGGATAGTTAAGTATACTGTGTGAGCCCATCTAAAGTGAGTACTTTCTATGCTTTACAAAGCATTTATAAATGACTTCCAAAGGCTAACAGAACCTGGACACACACATGTATTGTTCTATTTGGACATGCCTTCAGAAATATGCGTACGGATAGTTAGTGTTAATACATCTTTAACAAGCACTTACCAACACATCAATCCATGATTAACTCATGAGTTACTACTGGTTAGTTAAGTATACTGTGTGAGCCGATCGAAAGTGAGTACTTTCTATGCTTTACAAAGCATTTATAAATGACTTCCAAAGGCTACCAGAACCTGGACACACACGTATTGCTCTATTTGGACATGCCTTCAGAAATATGCCTACGGATAGTTACTGTGTTAATGCATCTTTAACAAGCACTTACCAACACATCAATCCATGATTAACTCATGAGTTACTACTGATTAGTTGACTACATGATGTGAGCCCATCTAAAGTGAGGACTTGCTATGCTTTACAAAGCATTTATAAATGAGTTGCAAAGGCTAGCAGATACAAAAGAAACACAAGTAAAATACAATATTTGTAACCCTTATTACGATGTAGTAAGAATGTACATTTATGAAATAGCTCGTAGTAGTGTTAGGAAGTGTTGTGAATTTGGACCAGAACCAGAAGAAAACTAGATTGTTAAGAGCCAGAGAATTGAACATCAATAAAGAGACTAGGAAACCAAGATATAGTTTGAGAAGTGTATTAATATACACAGAAACATGGCATACACATATACAGATAAAACACAGGTATGAAAAATAACAACTAAAATAATAAAGTGCGCTCATAAAAGAAACCCTTTTCAGTTCTATGAGCTCAATTGTTCTTTGATGACAAGAGTTCAGAGATGTTCAACATTGGGGCCCATATTAGTTTGGTTTCTGTTTGTCCTACCACCATGAAGAAGGATTCCAGGGCAATCCGTATAAGTTCTGAGTCTTGATCCTGTAGCTGCCACCCAGCCCACTGAACTGGGAATCTCTAACCCCTGGAAGACTCAGGGATCTGAAGAATCAATGTGATCCAATATCCGTCTCTGGACCGGACCTCCCGTGCGTAGCGCTTCTCAAATCTCCACCGGTGTTAATGCTAATCGGTGCTAATCATGGATGTATTAAGAGAACGGTGCTAATACTGACTATTGCTAATAGTGCAAAGCTAACGGGTTAGCTAAGATGCTGTATTCATATGCTAATAGGGTAATTAGCCACAAAAGGCTAGCAGAGTACAGTGTATTTCCTGTGAAAAGGCTAATGATTCTATCTATTGGTTATGAAAAGTAATGTTGCTTTTCAACACTATTGCTAGCTGTGGATATTTGTTGAATGAATGTTAGTACAAGTTGTGTGTTTAATTGTTTAACTGGAGTTTATGGTGAAGTAACTTAAAGAGGCTAATTGTTAGTGCATTCTTTCTACTATTACCTGTGCAGGGAGGGATAAATAAGCACGCATGTCTTAATTTCTCTAAATTACAACACTGTATCTTAAGTTATGGGAAAATAATAGAATTTGAGAGATGTTTACATGCAATTTATGCAATTATATTAAGAATAGTGTTAATGTTACTAAGGTAGGTTCCATAAAACTTGAATTAGAAATGTATTTTTTGTATAAAGGTTACCTATTAATATAAATGTACTTTTGATACCTGAAAGGGATTTATATACTTTTGATATTCTCCGTGAACCATCACCTTATCGTGGTGGAGAGGTTTGTGTGTCTCTGTGAACCTGAGGGCTGTGTTGTCTGGAGCTTTGTGCTCCTGGTAGGGTCTCCCAAGGCAAAGTGGTCTCAGGTGAGGGGCCAGACAAAGAATGGTTCAAAAACCCCAATGGAAAAACAAGGTAGAAATGGAGTGACCCTGCCCGAGGAGAAGCCCGGGGCCCCCGTCTGGAGCCAGGCCCAGGCGGGCTCGTCGGCCGGGCGGCCTGGTGGCGGGTTTGCCACGAGCCCCGGCCGGGCACAGCCCGAACAAGCTACGGGCTCCCATCTCTCCAGCCCATGGGCCCACCACCTGTGGGAGGAACCGCTGGGGTGGTGCGCTGCCACATGGGTGGCAGTGAAGGTCAGGGGCCTCGACCGGACCAGACCCGGGCAGCAGACGCTGGATCTGGGGACTGGAACGTCACCTCTCTGTGGGGAAGGCGGAACTGGCGCGGGAGGTGGAGCGCTACCGGTTAGATCTGGTGGGGCTTACCTCTACGTACAGTCTCGGTTCTGGAACTGTACTCTGGATAGGGTTGGACTCTTTTCTTCTCCGGAGTTGCTCAGGGTGTGCGGCGCCGGGCGGGTGTGGGGATACTAACAAGCCCCCGGCTGAGCGCCGCTACGTTGGAGTTTACCCCGGTGGGACGAGGAGGTCGCCTCCCTACGCCTGCGGGTTGTGGGGGAAAACTCTGACTGTTGTTTGTGCATATGCACCAAACAGGAGTTCGGATAATCGGCCTTCTTGGAGACCTTGAGTGGAGTCCTGCATGGGGGCCAGTGGGGGACTCCATTGTTCTGCTGGGGGACTTCAATGCACACGTGGGCAATGATGGAGACACCTGAGAGAGGCGTGATTGGGAGGAACGGCCTCCCTGATCTAAACCAGAGTGGTTGTTTGTTGTTGGACTTCTGTGCTAGTCATGGATTGTCTATAACGAACACCATGTTCGAACATAGGGATGCTCATAAGTGTACCTGGTACCAGAGCACCCTAGGCCGAAGGTAAATGATCGATTTTATAATCGTTTCATCTGATCTGAGGCCGTATGTTTTGGACACTCGGGTGAAGAGAGGGGCAGAGCTGTCAACCGATCACCATCTGGTGGTGAGTTGGGTCAGGGGTGGGGAAGACTCTGGACAGACCTGGTAAGCCCAAACGTGTAGTGCGGGGTAAATGGGAACGTCTGGAGGAGGCCCCTGTCCAACGGACTTTCAACTCGCACCTCCGGCGGAGCTTTCGTGCATCCCTGTGGAGGCTGGGGGCATTGAACCAGAGTGGACAATGTTCAAAGTTTCCATTGCTGAAGCTGCGGCGAGGAGCTGTGGTCTTAGGGTCTTAGGTGCCTCAAGGGGCGGTAACCCACGAACACCGTGGTGGACACCGGTGGTCAGGGAAGCCGTCCGACTGAAGAAGGAGTCTTTCCGGGATATGTTATCCCAGAGGACTCCGGAGGCAGTTGCAGGGTACCGAAGGGCCCGAAGGGCTGCAGCCTCTGCCGTGAAAGAGGCAAAGCAGCGGGTGTGGGAGAAGTTTGGAGAAGACATGGAGAAGGACTTTCGGTTGGCACCAAAGTGCTTCTGGAAAACTGTTCGCCACCTCAGGAGGGGGAAGCGGGGAACCATCCAAGCTGTGTACAGTAAGGATGGGACACTGTTGACCTCAACTGAGGAGGTAATAGGGGCGGTGGAAGGAGCATTTTGAGGAACTCCTGAATCCGACTAATCACCCCTCTATGTTAGAGGCAGAGCTGGAGGATGACGGGGATTGGCGTTGATTTCCCGGCGGAAGTCACTGATGTAGTCAAACAACTCCACAGTGGCAAAGCGCGCGGGATTGATGAGATCCGTCCGAGAATGCTCAAGGCTCTGGGTGTGGAGGGGCTGTCTTGGTTGACACGTCTCTTCAACATTGCGTGGAAGTCTGGAACAGTGCCAAAGGAGTGGCAGACTGGGGTGGTGGTTCCCCTTTTAAAAGGGGGACCAGAGGGTGTGTGCCAATTACAGGGGTATCACACTTCTCAGCCTCCCTGGTAAAGACTACTCCAAGGTGCTGGAAAGGAGGGTTCGGCCGATAGTCGAACCTCAGGTTGAGGAGGAACAATGGCGCATTCCGTCCTGGTCGGTGGAACAACGGACCAGCTCTTCACTCGCAAAGATCCTGGAGGGGCCTGGGAGTATGCTCCACCGGTCTACATGTGTTTTGTGGATTTGGAGAAGGCGTGACCGGGTCCCCCGGAGAGATACTGTGGGAGGTGCTGCGGGAGTATGGGGTGAGGGGGTCTCTACTCAGGGCCATCCAATCTCTGTACGACCAAAGTGAGAGCTGTGTCGGGTTCTCGGCAGTAAGTCGGACTCGTTTCAGGTGAGGGTTGGCCTCCGCCAGGGCTGCGCTTTGTCACCAATCCTGTTTGTGATATTTATGGACAGGATATCGAGGCGTAGTCGGGGTGGGGAGGTGTTGCAGTTCGGTGGGCTGGGGATCTCATCGCTGCTTTTGCAGATGATGTGGTCCTGATGGCATCATCGGCCTGCGACCTTCAGCACTCACTGGATCGGTTCGCAGCCGATGTGAGGGCCGGTTGGGATGAGGATCAGCACCTCTAAATCGGAGGCCATGGTTCTCAGCAGGAAACCGATGGAATGCCTTCTCCAGGTAGGGAATGAGTCCTTACCCCAAGTGAAGGAGTTCAAGTACCTTGGGGTTTTTTGTTCGCGGAGTGAGGGACAATGGAGCGGGAGATTGGTCGAGAATCGGGCAGCGGGTGCGGTATTACATTCCATTTATCGCACCGTTGTGACGAAAAGAGAGCTGAGCCAGAAGGCAAAGCTCTCGATCTACCGGTCAGTTTTCGTTCCTACCCTCACCTATGGTCATGAAGGCTGGGTCATGACCGAAAGAACGAGATCCAGGGTGCAAGCGGCCGAAATGGGTTTCCTCAGGAGTGTGGCTGGCGTCTCCCTTAGAGATAGGGTGAGAAGCTCAGTCATCCGTGAGGAGCTTCGAGTTAGAGCCGCTGCTCCCTGGCGTCGAAAGGAGCCAGTTGAGGTGGTTCGGGCATCTGGTGAGGATGCCCCTCGGGGCCTCCCTAGGGAGGTGTCCAGGCACGTCCAGCTGGGAGGAGGCCTCGGGGAAGACCCAGGACTAGGTGGAGGGATTATATCTCCAACCTGGCCTGGGAACGCCTCGGGATCCCCCAGTCGGAGCTGGTTAATGTTGCTCGGGAAAGGGAAGTTTGGGGTCCCCTGCTGGAGCTGCTCCCCCCGCGACCCGATACCGGATAAGCGGACGAAGATGGATGGATGGATGGATACTTTTGATACTTAAGAGAAGACATTTGAGAACGGTTGTACAACTGAAGAGATTTAGATATTTCAATATGGGTTAACTGAAATATCACTTCATTTTATTTTCACTGTAGCCTAAGCAATTGATTTTATTTCTGAATAGTAATTGAGAGAACTGATTTGGCCTTATCTACAGGTGGAGGAGGTGGAGATTTGAGAAGCGCTACGCACGGGAGGTCCGGTCCAGAGAGGGATATTGGATCACATTGATTCTTCAGATCCCAGGTTGGTTTCTGGGATGACTGCCCTTGTTTCTGTTGATGACTGCCCTCTCTACATGAAGAGCAGCCAGAAACTCTTGAACACTCAGATGGACAAAGCTAAAGCTTTTTTTGTCCTTCTTTCCCCGACTTTCCTTTTTGAAGATCTCTGTGAACACTCCTGAGCACTTCGAAGCTCCACTGACATCAATGCCACTCTCTTCTAGATCTTTCTCATAGAAGATCAGGTTGCCCTTTTCCAACTGATGGTAAGCCAGTTTTGCTAATGACTCAATGTACTGAATACACTTTTCTGGGTCACACTCTTCCAGGTCATACTTCTCTTTTGTCTGATGAATCTGAAACAGCAGGAATTCTGCATACATCTCAGTCAGGGTCTTGGGCAGCTCCCCTTCCTTTCTGTTTTTTATTACTTTATCTAGAACTATAGCAGTGATCCAGCAGAAGACTGGGATGTGGCACATGATGTGGAGGCTTCGTGATGTCTTGATGTGGGAGATGATTTTGCCGGCCTGCTCCTGATCTGTGAATCTCTTCCTGAAGTACTCCTCCTTCTGTGGGTCGGAGAACCCTCTGACCTCTGTCGTGATGTCTACAAAGTCAGAATGGATCTGATTGGCTGCTGCAGGTCGTGTGGTTATCCAGAGACGAGCAGAGGGAAGCAGTTTCTTCTTGATGAGGTTCGTCAGCAGCTTGTCCACTGAGGTCGGCGCTGTCACATCAATTTTAACTGCCTTGTTTTTATTGGTAGAGCAGTCCAGATCAAGGCAGCTCTCATCCAGTCCATCCAAAATAAACAGAAGTTTGAATTCACTCCTGTCAAAGTTGGTGTTTCCTGTTGACTGCAGCTCTGTAAAGATGTGATTAAGAGCTTCTTTCTTGATGTCTTTGGTCTCCCAGATACATTCCTTCCATGAATTCAGCTCACGGAAGGTGAAGGGGAAAACGAGATGCACATCTTGATTGGCTCTTCCTTCAACCCAGTCCAACACAAACTTGTGCACAAGAAATGTTTTTCCAATTCCTGCGATTCCCTTAGTCAGCACTGTTCTTATGGAGCTATCTTTTCCAGAGGGGTGTTTGAACATGTCACAAAGTTTAATTATTGTCTCTGTATCTGCTGGTTTCACTGTCTCAATCTGTCTGACCTCATGCTGTGTGTTGATGTGTACCTCACCCCCAGCTGTGACAGTCAGATGTGTGTACATCTTATCCAGAGGTTGTTTCTCCTCCGTCAACCCTTCTTGTATTTCCTTGTAACGGTCTTTGAAGTTTGGCTGAATCTTTTTTTTGTATTCTGAGATATGCCGTGCTGGCTTTGGTACCGGAACCATCCCGTCTGTGTTGAACAAAAATATAAAAACCAAGTATCAGGCTGTTTGTCTACAGATGTAGAAGCATTATAGCTTGGTTGATATGTTCACTCTTTTATAAAAGCATGGAATGTGGGACACTTTCATTTTTAGAAATGTAGCCATTGCAAAGACTCCTCGAGGTGACCATGGCTTCCAATTTTCTTTCTGCCATAACCAAAAAATGCATATTGCATCATATCTCCTTAACCACACATGAAAACACAGAATATGTGAGTTTTGATTTTAAAGGATTACAACATCATAAACTGTTCAGGTGCATAGTTAGTTGGGGTGAATTTAGTGACATTGTTGTAGGAAATATCACTATGTGAAGATAGAAGCTAGATTTTTATCACTAAGCCGAACGATACAGGGACTGTAAAGAGTAGAACTAAATAGAGACCGAGTTCATTCAATTACGGAACTATCGGAAAAATAATTCTCTGTTCTCCATTGACTTTGTGTTGTCTGAACGTTCCTTCTTGTCAATGCCGTTTGCTAGTAAAAAAACATAAAAATGCTGTTTGGTGGGATGACTTACAAAGTGTGTGCTGCCGACTGAAAAAACTGATTCTTGTTAATTTACTAATCAAATATACATTGTAACGATTCATCCATACAACAAACCAAAAAAATATTCTGCATCTACAAATATGAGTTCAGTCAATTTAGTTGGATTTGCACTCTAATAACTCATAGTTATTCTACAGTAATGCTTGTTTTAATTTACATTGAAAGGCCAGAGCATGGCTACAGTTTCACTGCTGCATTCACTCACTCTTTGTAAACTCCCAATATTGATGATTGTTATCATGAATCAATATTGTGTATTTTGGTTAAAAAAAGAGTAATCATTGACAACTTTTGGGATATGGTTTTGGTATGTATTAATTATTGTTCTTAAATTATGAAACAAACAAATCTGATATTTAAAGTAAAATTATTTCATTCAAACAACAGCCATCTGGTAACAACTGTGTTTACTCTTCGTGTTCATGTTGTAGTAATCTGAATATTTCCAAGCCATGTTTACTGGGCTATTTTCTGTGTTCATTTTGAAATGATTGTAAAGTTTCCGACAGCGTTAGGACGCAGCACTTTGGAAGCTTACTTAGCGTGCTAGTAATTATTGCGCACCCCAAGGACCCTCCACCTCCCTCCCAGCGAAAGAGGAGAGTGGGCAGAATCTCTGGTGTGGCTGGGTTTGAGTTGCTGCAGCCGCTGATGAAGGTGCAAAAGGACCAGCGACTGGCCAATCAACTTGCCCGACCGTTGTTTTACTGGACCCGGACCATCGGCCCTTGCTATGTCAAAGCCTGCTGAGGCATCAGCCGCAAGTACTTAAATATCCAAATGTTAGTTTTAGGCTAACTGTATTTCTGTAAGTTATGACATCTAATTTGTCATTTCTGGTAGACATAGATTGGCTTTAGAAAATAATCAACTATTTCAATATTTAAGATGGACTTTTTTAACAATATTTGTAAACACTTGACAAAGCAAATACTTTTATAATCTTTCCTAATATACCTTTAGTTTCTTCATCACAACTGGCATCCACTGAAAAAGAGAGAAATAATGTGATTATTACTGGTTTTACTTGATTGATCCAATGAACATTACAATTCACACACATCTCTCTCAGACTCCCTCCGTCGAATCTAAATAGTTGGCTGTTTCTCATCCTTCAGCTTCAATATGTGATGAGCATGAATTATTGTCATTTGCTCATGCATGTTATTCAACTGATCACCAGGGAATGTTTTACTCACACTGTGGTTTATAATTGTTCGTATCATAATGGTACGGGGGACGAGGAACTACTGGAGATCTGCTAATTTCTTTCATCTAAAAGGAACATTTGATGCTTTCATATGTCAACACTTTCATATTAGCTCGGAAAGCTAAAGTTCTTCAAGTAAATTGTAGTACACCATAACTAACTTGTTGGAGAATGGAGTCACTAACTTACTTGGACTATATTTTTTCAATCTTTAAAAGTACACTTTGTCACTCAGGGCTTCCATACTTACCAGAGAATACAGCAGCTTACCTTTGCTCTGAGATGAGGGAGTTCCTCTGTTCTCTGAAGTCTTTCCAACATCACTGACATCCACTGACTCTGTATGGAAATGCGTAGTAACATTTTAATTATCATTGACGAATTACTGTCACCCCTCCGGAAACCGTGACCTTATAGTGGTGGAGAGGTTTGTGAGTCCCTATGAACCTGAGGGCTGTGTTGTTTGGAGCTTGGTGCTCCTCTTAGGGTCTTCCATGGCAAAGTGGTCTCAGGTGAGGGGCCAGATGAAGAATGGTTCAAAAACCCTATGAGTGAACAAGGAAGAGGTAGAGTTACCCTGCCCAGAGGAAACCCGTGGCCCCCATCTGGAGCCAGGCCCAGATGGAGGGCTTGTCAGCAAGCGCATGGTGGCCGGGTTTGCCACCGAGCCCGGCCAGGCACCGCCCAAAGAAGGAATATGGTACCTCCCTTTACATCCCATGGGCCCACCACCAGTGGGAGGAACCGCTGGGGTCGGGTGCGCTGCCACACGGGTGGCAGTGAAAGTCAGGGGCCTTGACGGTGCAGACCCAGGCAGCAGAGGCTGGCTCTGAGGAATATCACTTCTCTTTGGGGGAAGGAGCCGGAACCTGTGCAGGAGGTGGAGCGCTACCAATCAGATCTGGTGGGGCTTACCTCTACGCACAGTCTGGGTTTTGTAACTGTACTCCTGGATAGGTATTGGAATCTTTTCTTCTCCGGAGTTGCCCAGGGTGTGAGGTGCAAGCCCCCAGCTGAGCGCCACTACGTTAGAGTTTACCCCGGTAGACGAGAGGGTCGCCTCCCTACGCCTGCGGGTTGTGAGGGGGGGAACTCTGACTGTTGTTTGAGCATATGCACCAAACAAAAGCTCGGAGTATTCTGCCTTCTTGGAGACCTTGAAATTGATCCTGCATGGGGTTTCATTGCGGAATCCATGGTCTTGCTGGGGGACTTCAACACGCACGTGGGCGATGATGGAGACACATGGAGAGGCGTGATTGGGAGGAACGGCCTCCCTGATCTAAACCAGAGTGGTAGTTCGCTGTTGGACATCTGTGTTGGCATGGATTGTCTATAATGAACACCATGTTCGAACATAGAGATGCTCGTAAGTGTATTTGGTACCAGAGCACCCTAGGCCGAATGTCAATAATCAATTGTATAATCGTTTCATCTGATCTGATGTTTTGGACACTTGGGTAAAGAGAGGGGCTGAGCTGTCAACCGATCACCATCTGGTGGTCAGTTGGGTCAGGGGGTAGTGCGGGTAAATTGGGAACATCTGAGGAGGCCCCTGTCTCCTCCAGCGGAGCTTTTCGTGCATCCCTGTGGAGGCTGGGGGCATTGAACCCTAATGGACAACGTTCAAAGTTTCCATTGCTGAAGCTGCAGCAGGGAGCTGTGGTCTCAGGGTCTTAGGTGCCTCAAGGGGCAGTAACCCACGAACAGCGTGGTGGACATCGGTGGTCAGGGAAGAGGCAGAGCTGGAGGATGATGGGGGATTGTCGTCAATTTCCCTGGTGGAAGTCACTGAGGTAGTCAAACAACTCCACAGTGGCAAAGCCCCTGGGATTGACGAGATCCGTCCAGAAATGCTCAAGGCTCTGGGTGTGGCGGGGCTGTCTTGGACGACACGCCTCTTCAATATTGCGTGTAAGTCTGGGACAGTGCCAAAGGAGTGGCAGACCGGGCTGGTGGTTCCTCTGTTTAAAAAGGGGTACCAGACGATGTGTGCCAATTACAGGGCTATCACACTTCTCAGCTGGAAAGGAGGGTTCGGCCGATAGTCTAACCTCTGTTTGAAGAGGAACAATGCAGATTCTGTCCTGGTCATGGAACAACGGACTAGCTCTTCACTCTTGCAAGGATCCTAGAGGGAGTCTGGGAGTATGCCCATCTGGTCTACATGTGTTTTGTGGATCTGGCGAAGGTGTATGACCAGGTTTCCCTGGATATACTGTGGGAGGTGCTGCGGGAGTATGGGGTGAGGGGGTCCCTTCTCAGGGCCATTCAATCTCTGTATGACAAAGTGAGAGCTGTGTCCGGTTCCTCGGCAGTATGTCACACTTGTTTTAGGTGAGGGTTGGGCTCTGCCAAGGTTGCGCTTTGTCACCAATCCTGTTTGTATTATTTATGGGCAGGATATCGAGGCATAGTCGGTTGGGAAGGATTGCAGTCCGGTGGGCTAGGGATGTCATCGCTGCTTTTTGCAGATGATGTGGTCCTGATGACATCATCAGCCTGTGACCTTCAGCACTCACTGGACCGGTTGAGGATCAGGGGATGAGGATCAGCACCTCAAAATCTGAGTTCTCAGCAGGAAACCGATGGAGTGCCTACTTCAGGTAGGGAATGAGTCCTTACCCCAAGTGAAGGAGTTCAAATACCTTGGGGTCTTGTTCGTGAGTTAGGGGACAATGGAGAGGGAGATTGGTTGGAGAATCAGCACAGCGGGGACGGCATTACATTCAATTTATTGCACCATTGTGACGAAAAGAGAGCTGAGCCAGAAGGCAAAACTTTCGATCTACTGGTCAGTTTTCATTCCTACCCTCACCTATGGTCAGGAAGGCTGGGTAATGATCGAAACAACCAGATTCAGGGTACAAGCGGCCAAAATGGGTTTCCTCAGGAGGGTGGCTGGCGTCTCCTTAAAGATGGTGATAAGGACAGTCATCAGTGAGGAGAGATTATATCTCCACCCTGGCCTGGGAATGCCTCAGGAAAGGGAAGTTTGGGTTCCCTTGCTGGAGCTACTGCCCCCGCGACTTGACCCCAGATAAGCAGACAAAGATGGATGGATGGATGGATGGAATTACTGTCATAAACAGCAACAGCACTCACACAATTAAAGAAAATGTAATTAAAAGACACACAAATACTCCTCACAGTCAGTCAACCCATTACATACAGTATGTCACTGTGTACAAAAGCAAACTTCATTCCCCAGTCTTTCTAACTAAAAATACATATTAAAAAGATTGACTGACCTTCTGGTCCTGAGCTGGTGTCTGGCAGACTCTGCACTAGATCATTCCTATTGATCTTCTCTAAAACCTTCTTGGTCACCTTCAGAGCTCCATGAAGTGTATAGGTTTCAACCATCACATCCACTGTGTCATGCCTTTCTGCGTTCTTCTCCAGTGTGGCCACTTTGATGCTTTGGTAACCTTCCAGGATGTTTGGCTGGTGCAGATGCCATTTGAATTTCTTAAATTCATCTTCTCCTAAATCCTCCAGAGTGTTGAAAAGGTCCTCTGCCGTCATTGTCGTTTCCTGCTAAAATCAGACAGTTCTGTAAAACTGAAGTAAAACTGTAATACAGATGTCTCAGAGCAGCAACAGGAGTTCTGATTGGTGAACACAGGAGCTGGTGGAATTTATTTAGTCTGGCCAGTTAGAGCTCCAGCTGTTGCTCTGTGGGTCCAGTGTGTAGAATCTAGTGGTGAGTTTGCAGATTGCGACCAACTGAATACCCCGCACTTTTTTGACCACCTGCCACAGTGACTTTTTACCAGCCATTTTTTTGCCTCATAAAGGTGAAAAACAGGAAATGCTGTGTCTCTATGATCCTAGCCTGTCCTATTCATGGTAGCTTACATGTGGACATTGCTCTGTCATCACTTGCTGTAGTAGGGGGGTGCCGCCTTGATAATCCTACATAGGGGCCAGGTGTTGGCTCGTTATGTCACTGCATATAAGAGATGAGATGACTGACAAAATCAGGAGTAGCCTACGCGCACCACAACAATAAAATAACACTGGTGAATGCGCACCATAACACCTGAATAAACATAAGGGCAGTCCCTCCAGGATTTCACAGTCTTTTTTTGAGATTGTTGCGGCCCAAAGTGCCTGATTTCGCAGGAGCTTTTGTAAAAAATTGCAATAAAAGTTGAAATTTCTTTTGTAGGTTTGTTGCAATGAAGTTGCAGAAGACAGTAAATGTTGCCAAAAAGTTTCAATTTTTTTTGGATAGTTATTTTGAGATTTCTTAGGAACCTTACCAAAAAGGCTCAGGATGCTGCAAATGTTGGTGTCGGTACACGATCCATTCTGCGCATGCGCAAGATGTTCACGCTTGCGCTGTTGTAGCTAATTCGGCTAACTGCTAGCTGAGACAGCATGTAATAACTTTAAAAGACCCTCAAAATAAAACCTGAAAATAAACGTTAACATATATAACAGCTGTTACATCAGTTCTACTTTATTTGTGCTCATTTAAAATACAACCAGTCAATACTTTTCTTTATTGTTATTACTGTATTTAAGTCTTAATTTAGCCGTAGCCTGCTTTTCCCATTAAGTTTGACTTGACGTTATTTTAGACTGAATCTAGCTGTCAGCTAGCAGTTAGCTGAATTAGCCGTCAGCTAAACTTACGTTAGGTGGAGGCTAGTGTGGAACAGATCGTGCAGTGCCGTACCCTCGGTAAAACAGGATTATCATTGGATACTACTACTTCGTAAACAAGACCTGCTCCCTATGTAGATATGAAGGGCTCATTCTAACAAAAACAAAATGATCCTTAGGCCTCATCCACATCTAACACAGTGTAAGGTTGGTTACACCACTTGACACAGGAATTGTCGCAAATGACTCAAATAATACTTGTATTGTTGATGACATGTATTCATGTTATTAAATGGAGAACTTAACTGCACAACAGCTGCTAGCAACAGCAACAAGATCAGGAAAACCATTGGTAGTCAAAGTTGATGTTCTTCTGGAAAAGGGTCATGTGATAGGGTCGTGATGAATCAGGGAAGGACACTGCGGGACCAACAACACCCAATCAGGAAGCCAACATTGGTCTCTACTTTATTTTTTATAAAAAGCTCTGGTTTTCAAAATCCATGATTGGATTTTTGATTTAAAGTTTTTTAGGGACAGAATGCCAAAATAAGAGCCACTAAATGGCAGAAGGGTACTTTACAACAACAGTTTGAGTTTCTCAGAGTTTACAAATGAGGAAATATACTGTGAAATAAATTATATTTCAGTTTTTATATTTAAAATCCACAGGAGGTTTAAGAAAACCACAATTACTTGTCTTGATCCAGCAGGGCCTCTGAATGGTACATATGAAAAGCAACAACAACATTGTTAGAATGTGTACAGATCATGATGTGACCATGGTCTGGGAGCCTGAAACTAGGCCTAGACATGCGTCGCCATTTCCAAAGATCTCCATTTGTGTCCGTCCAGACTACGAAACAACCCCAGAGTTTTCAAACCCAAACGTAGGCACCACTGTTTTCCAAATGTCTTCATTTTAGGGGCTCGGAAACGTTGTACTAGTGTGGATAAGAGGCGTAAATGTAGCAAAAGATATTTGTTTTCAAACCCAAACAGAGCATTGTAGATGTAGCCTGAGTGCTTAGCTTGACATGGAGAACCATCAGCTCTGACTGGTAGGAAACTAACGAAGCTTTCTGACAACCCAATGCACAAAAGAAAAGTAAGTTTTCAAGCACGTTCAGGCTCTTTAAGGATTTGATGCCAGTGAAAAAAGTCAACCAGACACCAGTTTATAGCTGAAACCCTGTCAATGGTCAGTTGAGAGTCTCAAGTTGTTTGTTCCCATTTGTATGAAAATAAAAGAGTGTTTTTCTCTGTTATAAAAGGAGTGGACCGTGTGGATTGTGAACTAGTTCACAGTGAAGACGCCACAACAAGAACCCAACCACAACCAACATCATTCACTTTAAAAACTAAAACACAATTACAACTTTGGCTGCACAAAATATCATTGTTGTTTTTTATCATCATGATAACTTCAACTATAAACACATCTGGAAAGACTATGATATTACACTCAGGGATTTTTTGAGTTAGTTTATAGAGTAGAAAACTGCACTTTAAAATGTAATTATTTCTTTTTTATTGATGTCTTTTGTATTCAGTTCAATGTTCAATTTTGTTAAATAAAAGAATATTGGAAATAACATAAATACATTTTTTCTTATTCAACAAATAATGTGTTGTATTTTAGCAGAATACTAACAAAGTAGTCGCATATATCCCTCATATCGTGCAGCCCTAAGAAAAAGGTTGTGGGGACATTTTTTGTAGCACCTAGGAGGAAAATACAAAACCATAACAATGTGATATTTAAGCCACAGATGAGCTGTAGTTGTGCTATCAGTCCACCAGATGGAGCACTTCACCCACACCAACTCCACAGAGCCGGAAAGCAGACTGACTGAGTCAAACTAGAACAGGAGGCACAACCAGTCAGATAACTCCAGTCATTACACAAGATAACACAACATCCAACATTAAAGACACACTTTGACCTCTTGGTCTAGACCACATGTGTCAAACCCGAGGCCCGCTGGCCAAATCTGGCCCCTTGCAGAGTTAGATCCTGCCCCGTATATCAATTTGGGTTCACAATACATTTTGGCCTGCCTAGTTTTTTTTAAAACATTTACCTGACATTCAAAGCAGAATATGGCAGATTTGCCAACTCTGAGATTCAGAAATTCCCCCAGAAGAGAGTTCATATTCAGGCTGTGAAAAACGTTGTTAAAAAAAAATTATTTTAGTTTTGCTTGATTTGCTAAATTCTACGATGGCTAAGGAACTCTATTGATGACTTTTTTAGGGCTTCATGTCAACAAAAATGTCGGCAAAAGCAACAAATTCACAAAAAGGTGAGAAATGTCTGAGAAAGCCATAAAAAAGTCTGAACAAAAACAAAAATGAGGAAAAAAAAGCTACCAAAATGTTTAAAAAAGTGACATGCAGTAACAAAAAGCACGTCAATAAACTCTCCATGTCTGGCCCTGGGAGTGTTTCTTTTTTCCAGTGTGGCGCTCTGGGAAAATGAGTTTGACACCTATGGTCTAGAGATTTTTGTAGATTAGTTGGCATCTGTCGCTCAAAAAAAGTGGTGGGTACAAAATGACTCATGACGAAATCTGATAGGTACGCATACCCACCGAAATCGACGTCTATGAACAGGAGTAGATCACAGGCCCCACATCCCCAACATGGAGTCTCCTAACTTTGTCTCCAGATAAAGACTACAAACAGCTGTGGGCGTGTAGTTTAGTGCTGTCAGAAAGTAAATAACCGATCTAGTTTCAGTCAGAGAGTAAAAAGTATTCAGGCTGTCGGAGCAGAAAGACACTTCCTCATTTCTCAGAAGTGAAGTGAAATCTAACTTGTTTCCTGTTGATTCAATCGGACTTCACTGAACATATAAAGGCTCATTTTGGCCAAAAAGTCACAAATCACACAATAATTAGTAAATTAATTAGTGAATACTCAGATCTAAAAACAGTAAACACCAGTGTTGACATGTATTATGAATCCCCCAAATATAAGGAGTGACAGCAGAGTTTCTTCATCAAAGGTGTGTAATGTTACCTGTCAGGCTGCTCACCTGTTAAAGTCCCGTCCAGATGAGATCAGAGAGACGTCCTCCTCCTCCTCATCCGTCTGCAGACACTGACAGACGCTGCTGCTGTCTGTGTTCATCACTTCCTCACACCTTTAAATCCAAACCTAGAAATGTCAGTATGACGTCAGAGCAGAGGGCCGGTCTGAGCTGTAGTTCAGCCAGTCAGAAGCAGCTGCGCATTCTGTCAGGAAGTGCAGCTCTGTCTCAACTTCGTCTCTCTTGCACAGCTCATGATTGTTTGTAGCGGCCTGTCTCGATGGCCAGGTTGTGCTCACTGAGTCTGTACTTGGTCAATATAGTTCTTAGTTTAGTATCAGTAACTGTGGTGAGGTAGTCTGCCACACTGTACTCTCTCTTTAGGGACAGATAGATCTGTACTCTCTCTTTAGAGACAGATAGCACTGCTTTTGGCTTTGTGCTTTTGTTTGTGTGTTCCAGTTGGTGATGTAATTTAGTTTCTGTTGTGTTATAATTTGGTTAACTCTGATTGGTTGGTTCCCAGACTGGTCCTGAGGCAGAACAGGGTCAGGAAGTGAACGGACCGTCAGGACCAGCTGAGTGAGGGTACTCTTCTCTTTGCTCAGCTCTGGGTGTTGCAGGGCTTTCTGCTGATAGGAGTGGGGGTCACTGTTTTTTAGATATAGCCAATATTTGATTGCACGTTTTTGAATTTTGATGAATAGTGGGAATTGGCCTAGTTCAGCTCTGCAGGCATTGTTGGTGGTTTTTCTGTGTACCTGTAATTGTGACCCACAGATACACAACTCAGGTACGTAAAACCAAATGGTTTATTTGAGCAACAAATAAACTTACAGCAACTGTGTCCAGAACAGCAGGCAAAATGGTAATCAAGGAAAGAGCCAATGGTCAAAAATCCAAGAGAAAACAAACATTCAGGAGAACAGTGGTCCGTTTCAGAAAACAGGTTTAGTGAAAACTCTGAGTTTGTTAACCCTGAGATGAGGGAAACTCTGGATTTTCTGTTTCAGAACTTCACCTCAGAGTCAGTTACTATGGTAACTGAGCCTGTGAACCTAACCTGGTCGGAAGTAGGTTTTCTTCAAAAAACCTCGAGTTTCTCTCAGTCTCCTCACTCTGACACAGCGCTCTTTCATTTCCTCATTCATTCATTCAGTCTGGATCAGACGCATTTTAGCGCAGCTTGTTATCGGCATGAATAAAAAAATATTATGTTGGTTTATTAACCGTGTTAGGCAGACTATAAAACGTTTTATTTCTCAAAACATGGCATTTCCTTTTGTCAATGATCCCGTTGATGAAGAAGCTGCTTTACTTCGCAGGGTGTTATATGTCGGGAGATGATATTGAAACCTCGACATTTTCATTTTTAGATAACTTCCTATTTGAGCGGTATCGGTTTTCTTCCCAGTCTATCAGTTATGAAGCCTACATAACCTTATCCGTCCTCATCACTAGCGTCACCCTTCTATGCTCTTACATCCCAGCAGATTATTTGTGTCGCATTACGTTTTTTTGCAAACGGCATTTGTCTTTACAACATTGGTGATGCGGAGCATTTTAGTAAATCCACTGTAGCAAAACGCCGTCAGAAGAGTGACTTGATGGCTCTAAAACGTGTTTTTAAAAGGAGTTCCACAGTAATGCAGGTGAATGCGGTAAACCCTTTGAAATAAAAGATTATGGATTATAATTCTGATAATGATGGTGCTGCAGCCTCAGAATGGGATTAGTAGGCATACGTAGTAATTTTTTGTCCGCAGTGTTGCATCTAAATGAAATAGATTATATGTTCAATAACATTTCACCAGTAATATTAGGCTATACTTATGATTAAATATGATATACACTATATTGGAATATACGCATTTATTCTAGCAGCAATTTTCTCCAAAGCAAATTCTCTCTCTTTTGCAGCAGCCACTGTGTTTTTTTTTTTAAACTCGCTGTTTGTGTGCATAAGTATTTCCACCGACCCATTTGTTTGTGGTTATTGCCATGGTGAATCGTAGAATCATGGCTCCATTCATGCTGCCTTTTTATTGTGGTGGTGCACATGTGTAACCCTGAGTGAACCTACTCTGTGTTGATTGAACCAACTCATATCAGCTGTTCTGAAACCGAAAGCTCAGAGTTTCTCATCTCAAGGTAAATCAACTCAGAGATCAGGGTTACACTCAGAGTTTGTTAAACCTTCTACCTGAAATACCACCCAGGGGTCCATTTCAGAAAGCAGGTTTAGTGAAAACTCTGAATTAGTTAACCCTGAGATGAGGGAAACTCTGGGTTTTCTGTTTCAGAAAGAGAGGTAACTTCACCTCAGAGTCAGTTACTATGGTAACTTCACCTCAGAGTCAGTTACTATGGTAACTGAGCTTGTGAACCTAACCTGGTCGGGAGCAGGTTTTCTTCAAGAAACTCGAGGATTCTTCTCTCTCATTTCCTCATTCATTCATTCAGTCTGTATCAGGTGCATTTTAATGCAGCTTTTTATCTGCATGAATAAAAAAACTTATTTTTAGGCATATTATAAAATGTCATGTCCTTTTGTCGACGATCCCGTTGATGAAAAAGCTGTATTACTTCACAGAGAGTTTACGTCGGGAGATGATATTGAGTCCCTAGATGTTTTTTCATTTCCACATAACCGATTTGAGAGGTATTTTTTATCACAGTCCATTAGATATGTAGATACCTTATCTGTCCTCATATCACTAACATCAACCATTGTAGACAGGTCCATTAGATATGTGGATACCTTATCCGTCCTCATATCACTAACATCAACCATCGTGGACAGGCTTTAACATCCCAGCAGATTCTTTGTGTCGCATTACGTTTTTTGCAAACGGCAGTTTTCTTTATAACAGTGTAGCGGATCATACTGTAAAACAGTAAAGCCACTGTATGCAGAGCAATCAGAAAAGTGTGACTCGCTCTGAAATTTTTTTGTAGTGTTCCCTGGACACAAACCAGTGAGAGCCATTAAAAAGAAATAAATGATTATACATTAAAGTTCTGTTAATGATCATGGTGCTGCAGCCTCAGAATGGGATTAGTATAGTTTACTTTTTCGCCTGCAGGATTGCACCTAAATGAAATTATAGGTGTGATACAATTCCAGTTTTCACCTGTAATATTATAAGTTAACTGTGATTAAATATGAAATTTATACACTGTTAATGCTTACACATTGACTCAAGCAGCAATTTTCTGTCTTGCTTTTTTAACGAAATGCATGCTCAAACTCCCTGTATGTTCGCATTAGTATTTCTGCTGACCCGTTTGTTTGTGGTTGTTACCATGTTGAATTGTAGTATCATGGCTCCATTTATGCTGCCTTTTTATTGTGGTGGTGCACGTGCATAACGAGGGAACCTACTCCGAGTTGATTGAACCAACTCCAATCAGCTGTTCTGAAACCGAAACTGAGTTTCCATCTCAGGGTAAATCAACTCAGACATCAGGGTTACACTCAGAGTTTGTTAAACCTTCTATCTGGAACAGACCCCTGGTTCCTGTGTTTCCTGTTTTTTACTTTGACTACATTCTGGAATACTTTTGCCTGCCTGTTTCAATCAATCAATCACAATGTATTTAAATAGCACGTTACAGCGCCAGTAGGTATTGAAAGTGGTTTACATCAGGAGCCAAGTACAAAACAACACATACAATAAAAAAGAATGAAGCATATAACACAATAAAATCAGAAAAGGTTGCAAAATAACCAGAGAGTGAAATTGTCACACCACTACTATGTATTAAAACCCAGCCTAAAAAAATCTCGAGCTTCGGGACAGCAACTGCAAAAGCCTGATAACCCCACCGTTTATACCTAGACCTTGGGACTTCTAAAACCAGCTGATTCGAAGACCGCAATGACCGCAAATGCTCACGCAAAGTAACAACCTAACCTGGTCGGGAGCCGACCCGTTTGTTTGTGGTTGTTACTATGGTGAATCGTAGTATCATGGCTCCATTCATGCTGTCTTTTTTTATTGTGGTGGTGCACACGTGTGAACATACTCCGAGTTGATTGAACCAACTCATATCAGCTGTTTTGAAAACTGAAAACTCTGAGTTTCCATCTCAGGGTAAATCAACATCAGACATCAGGGTTACACTCAAAGTTTGTTAAACCTCCTTCCTGAAACGGACTTCAGGTGTTTTATGTCATCTCCATGGTAACAACAGCATGTTTGACAATTGCTACAGACCCCAGGACATGGGGAAAACCACTGGAAAGCTGAACACAAGGAAGCAGACGATCTCACACTGGGGTAAGAAGAAGACTGAACTTAAATACACAAAACAGGGGACACAATGAGACACAGCTGCATCACATTAGGGCGGGGATAGGTAATCTGACAGGTGGGAAAATATACAACAGGAAGTAAAACAAGAAACCACAAGGGATAACAGACAACCTTCAAAATAAAACAGAAAATGTAACAAACAATAAACTTTTGATTTCAACTGGTTTTTTGTCCAAATAGGCCAAGAGTTGGTTCTATTACAGATTCAAATAATTTGAGCCAGATACTAATTGGGATTGTAATATAGATTTTACTTTTTATTGGAAGAATGCCCTGCGTGCTTTCTCTCTCACCTCCATTATCGCTGGGTTAAAACCTCCAGTGGAACTTATTTTCAGTCCTAAATAATTGTAATCTGTACAGTGGTCTACTTTATGTGTTCCTCATATGAAGCTGTATGCGTTTCCTTGAGATCTGGATCTTTTTTGAAAAGTCATTATCTTTGTCTTTTGAGTGTTTACTGCCAGGTCCCAGGTCTGGCAGTACTGCTCCAGCAGGTCCAGGTTCTGCTGTGAGCCCTGTTCTGTAGGGGACTACAGAACCAGGTCATCTGCATAGAGCAGGACCTTGATCCCAGAGTCATGTAGAGTGGGACCAGGTGCTGCTGATTTCTCTAGGATGGTGGCCAGTTGGTTAAAGATGCCCTAAGTGATGTCACGTGTTTTTTAGCTTAGACATGTTTTGTCACATACATCAAACATCTCCTCACTATCTGCTAGCTGCCTGTCCCCTGAACACACTGTAAAAAAACATAGAGAATCAGATTAAATTAATATTCATATGGGTATGGGAAGTCTCATTCAAAAGGTCATATACGTGTCTCCTATTGTCTGGCCATGGGTAGAGGGGATGCAGCCAACGACCACTGTCAGTAGAAATCAAAGGCAAAATGAAAATATCTCTACTTTATCTACATTTACCCAGAATTGACCAGATAGTCAAACTTTTCTCCCAAAGACTTTTGTGCCCACTCTTCATAAATAATAATAATAATAATAATAATAATAATAACAATAATAATAATAATAATAATTATTATTATTATAATAATTATAATAATAATAATATAGCCTAATAATGTGTCTTTGCATTGACTTTGTATGTAATCATGTTGCCGAAAACACTTTGGTGTGAACATAGTGATTACACATTCTCTGTCTGCCTGCCTGTCTGTCTGTCTGTCTGTCTCCCTGCCTGCCTGCCTGTCTGCCCGCCCGTCTGTCTGTCTGTCTGTCTGTCTGTGTGTCTGTCTGTGTTTCTGTCTGTCTGTCTATCTGAAAACTTTATTTAAAATGGAACAGAGACAGTCAAAGCTGTGGCTCAGGGCCCTGAAGAGGCCTTCAGGATCAACCTGTGTGTCTCTGATGTATTTTGTATTTGCTTCTTCTTGGAAATAAAAAATAAATGTAACGGCAAGGTTTCTTTGCTACTACTGCTGCAGATCAAGTTATCCCAAGTACTTCTCTACAACAACTTGGTCGATGGGCGTCCTCTGCCTTCTCATCATATACAGTGCCTTGCGAAAGTATTCGGCCCCCTTGAACTTTTCGACCTTTTGCCACATTTCAGGCCTCAAACATAAAGATATAAAACTGTAATTTTTTGTGAAGAATCAACAACAAGTGGGACACAATCATGAAGTGGAACGAAATTTATTGGATATTTAAAACCTTTTAAACAAATAAAAAACTGAAATATTGGGCGTGCAAAATTATTCAGCCCCCTTAAGTTAATACTTTGTAGCGCCACCTTTTGCTGCGATTACAGCTGTAAGTCCCTTGGGGTATGTCTCTATCAGTTTTGCACATCGAGAGACTGACATTTTTGCCCATTCCTCCTTGCAAAACAGCTCGAGCTCAGTGAGGTTGGATGGAGAGCGTTTGTGAACAGCAGTTTTCAGTTCTTTCCACAGATTCTCGATTGGATACAGGCCTGGACTTTGACTTGGCCATTCTAACACCTGGATATGTTTATTTGTGAACCATTCCATTGTAGATTTTGCTTTATGTTTTGGATCATTGTCTTGTTGGAAGACAAATCTCCGTCCCAGTCTCAGGTCTTTTGCAGACTCCATCAGGTTTTCTTCCAGAATGGTCCTGTATTTGGCTCCATCCATCTTCCCATCAATTTTAACCATCTTCCCTGTCCCTGCTGAAGAAAAGCAGGCCCAAACCATGATGCTGCCACCACCATGTTTGACAGTGGGGATGGTGTGTTCAGGGTGATGAGCTGTGTTGCTTTTACGCCAAACATAACGTTTTGCATTGTTGCCAAAAAGTTTGATTTTGGTTTCATCTGACCACAGCACCTTCTTCCACATGTTTGGTGTGTCTCCCAGGTGGCTTTTGGCAAACTTTAAACGACACCTTTATGGATATCTTTAAGAAATGGCTTTCTTCTTGCCACTCTTCCATAAAGGCCAGATTTGTGCAGTATACGACTGATTGTTGTCCTATGGACAGAGTCTCCCGCCTCAGCTGTAGATCTGTGCAGTTCATCCAGAGTGATCATGGGCCTCTTGGCTGCATCTCTGATCAGTCTTCTCATTGTATGAGCTGAAAGTTTAGAGGGACGGCCGGGTCTTCGTAGATTTGTAGTGGTCTTATACTCCTTCCATTTCAATATTATCGCTTGCACAGTGCTCCTTGGGATGTTTAAAGCTTGGGAAATCTTTTTGTATCCAAATCCAGCTTTAAACTTCTCCACAACAGTATCTCGGACCTGCCTGGTGTGTTCCTTGTTCTTCATGATGCTCTCGCGCTTTACACGGACCTCTGAGACTATCACAGAGCAGGTGCATTTATAACCGGAGACTTGATTACACACAGCTGGATTCTATTTATCATCATTAGTCATTTAGGTCAACATTGGATCATTCAGAGATCCTCACTGAACTTCTGGAGAGAGTTTGCTGCACTGAAAGTAAAGGGGCTGAATAATTTTGCACCCCACTTTTTTCAGTTTTTTATTTGTTAAAAAAGTTTGAAATAGCCAATGAATTTCGTTCCACTTCATAATTGGGACCCACTTGTTGTTGATTCTTCACAAAAAATTACAGTTTTATATCTTTATGTTTGAGGCCTGAAATGTGGCAAAAGGTCGAAAAGTTCAAGGGGGCCGAATACTTTCGCAAGGCACTGTATATGATGAGAAGGCAGAGGACGCCCATCGACCAAGTTGTTGTAGAGAAGTACTTGGGATAACTTGATCTGCAGCAGTAGTAGCAAAGAAACCTTGCCGTTACATTTATTTTTTATTTCCAAGAAGAAGCAAATACAAAATACATCAGAGACACACAGGTTGATCCTGAAGGCCTCTTCAGGGCCCTGAGCCACAGCTTTGACTGTCTCTGTTCCATTTTAAATAAAGTTTTCAGATAGACAGACAGACAGAAACACAGACAGACACACAGACAGACAGACAGACAGACGGGCGGGCAGACAGGCAGGCAGGCAGGGAGACAGACAAAAGGTGGCAAAAGGTCGAAACGTTCAAGGGGGACGAATACTTTCGCAAGGCACTGTATTCGTCCCCATGGCAATGACGTCCTTGTAAACTACAGATCCCTTAAAACATGTATTGCTGGTAAGCATGCATATAACTGTTGGTGGGATACTAGTTATGGTCACTGATGTTTTCTCACATTTAAAGATGTAAGCCGCTTATTGTCGTTCTGTCAATCATTTCCTATATATACATATATATATATATATATATAGGAATATATCGGAGAATATATCGGAGACAGAAAGTCTGAGTGATATCCAACCAATTGGCGGCCCACACGCAATGGCGGAAGGAGGAACCTGAAGATGAATAAAAGAATAGGGAAAAGGAAGGTCCGGTGTCTGACCCGGAAAGACTTTGTTGGTGGCTAGGGAGAGAAAGTCTCGAAGGAGCGGCTGAACCATATGCATATGAAAGATCTGTTTGCAATATCATTTTACTAAAGATTGTTATAGTTTAACTGAACGAATCCTGAGTATTAATTTCTTGGTCTGCCTTTCAACGAACACAATAAGTAAAGGGGAAACTTTGAGAAGTGACCGGTGGTTCTTAAAAGACTCTGGCCTTATAGAGCCAGAGTAGAATCGGTCGCTTTTTTTCCTACATGGTGACCCCCGACGTGAGGTAAAGACCAGGAAACCAACAGAAGCCAACCAGAACTTTTTGGCTGGACTTCACACACTCAGACTCTTCTCTCCGGATCCCAATGGTGCACCAAAATTAAAGGTAAGAGAATTCCTGTTTTGTCTTTAAGAAAGACCAAAATTCTCACATTCGGACCTCAAAACTAAATTTCTTTTGGATCTGTGAGGGTAAGACATCTTGGGTTTTAATTAAAAATTGGGCTAACCAGTACTGTAAGTGATATTGCACGCAGAGACAGACGCCTCGAGTGAGGAGTGTCGTCCAGTTTAACTGAGAACGCCTCGAGTGAGGAGTGTCGTCCAGTAAAAAGACACCTCGAGTGAGGAGTGTTGTCTAATAATAATGTATTAAGTAAAGACATCTCGCGTAGAAAGAGCTGTCTAAAAGCTGACTGGAAAACTGGGTTTCGAGATATGGTCTAAGAGTGACACCTGGTGGAGAACTGGTGTCACGATATAAAATAAAAATAAAAAATCAGAAGTGCATAAAGTAAATTGGGGACACGCAGTAAAGATAAAAAACAAAAATGCAAACGTGATCTCACAGGGCGATTTGCCCATAGCTATCCAGTCTCGAAAACCCAGGTGAAAAGCAGTGTACTGATGTTGTTGTGCAGTGTACTAATGTGTTTGGCGTGATGATGTGAGCAGTCAGTGTATTCATTTGTGTGGCAAATGTTTATCTAGTTTGGGTTAGTAGACTGTTAGCGTGTTGGTTTAAAAATGGCTAGAGAGAGTACTCCTAGGAGACAGACGCGTAGGAGTTTTAATAAATTATATAGAAATAATATAGTATAATAATCAACATACTTGGTGGGACAAAAACGCTAAGTAGTGGATCTAGAAAAGATAATAATATAAAATCCTCGGTATATTAGAGGGGTAAATAATTATTGGGAGAAAAAGTCAGGAAAGCTGACAGTGAAATCCAAATGCAGGGAGAGTGTGAAGTGGGTCGCACAGCTGCGGACTGGATCAAATTACGCTTTGGGCGAAAAAAGGGGAGTGAACTGTCTGCGACTGAGCGGCCGCAACACACACAGACACACTCGTTTTTTCACTAAGGAGAAGTAGGGAAAACTTTATTGACAGAACCCTACATACACACATACACACACCCCTGTTATGATAGAGCACTAGAGGTGTAGACAGGACGACAGCCAGCGAGCAACTAGCTCAAATTTCATGCATACACACACACCCTCTCACCGAGAGAGGAGGAGTCCAAGCATTAACTCAGTCTGGACATACGTAGAAATGTGATGTGTTTTAGATGTGTCAGTCATTTCAAATACAGTTCAGAAGTGAAGCTGCTTTCGACTGACGCATCCACACTGTAATGTTGAGTCTCTCAGGTCAGGAATTATAAAGCTATTAAGTGTGATCCATTATATTACATTTTATTTACCTGATGATTTTATCCAAAGTGAATTACAGTGACTGTCAAGTGCAGACAACTATGTAAGTAAAACTAAGAAGAGCAAGAATCACATAGAAGTACATTAGCTTCGAATAAGCTAAAATACAATATGTAAGTGCAATTTCTTTCATAAAACCATCAACTTCTTAGGCACAGTTGGGAGAGATGTGTTTTTAGCAATGCGGTGCAGGATGTGTAGACTTTCGGCTATCCAGATGTCAAGGAGGAGTTCATTCCACCATTTAGGAGGCAGGACAGCAAAAAGTCTGGATTTCGTTGAGTGACTATAGCTGTCCCTCACAGTGAGGGAGCAGCAAGCATATTGGCCATTGACAAGAGCCTGAACCAGAAACTGAGTGTCAGAAAAGGCTGTATCCTTCTGAGGTTATGCAGCATGTATCTACATGATCGGGTTGTTGCAGCATTGTTGGGAGAGAGGGAGAGTTCGTTGTTGAGTGCCACACCCAGGTTCCTAGCAGCCCTGGTGGGGACTACCACAGAGTTGTCAATCTGGGTGGAAGAGCCCTTCCCTGGAAGGAAAAGCAGCTTAGTCTTGTCAAGGTTGAGTTCCAACTGGTGTGTGCACATTCAATGAGAGATATCAGTCAGACAGGCAGAGATACTTCCTGGTACTTGTGTTTCAGACTGGGAAAAAGAAAGAATTTGTCAGGTGTCATCTGCATAGTCTTGGTAGAAAAAAGCCTTGTGAGTGAAAAACAGAACTGAGAGGGAGTTGTACAGAGAGAAGAGGAGAGGGCCCACGACAGAACCTTGAAGGATCCCATTGTGAGAGGACAAGGTTCTGACACAGATTCTCTAAAAGTTACCTGGTAGGTGCGGTCTTTAAGATAACATGTGAGCAGAGAGTGTGCAGAAACGGAGACACAGATTTAGACAATTAGGTTCTGGTGGCTCACTGTTTCAGATGCAGCAGAAAGGTCCAGAAGGATGACCACAGACAGGAGAGAGGCTGCTCTAACAGTTTCTAGGTTGTTCTGGTGAAGAAAAGAAGACAAGAAGAGAGTTGGTTGAAGATAGCAGGTTTGAGTGTTTTGGAGAAAACGGAAGAAGAGAGACAGGTCTGTTGTTGTTCACTTCAGACAGGTTGAGTGTGGCTTTCTTTTGGAGAGGGGTCACTCTCGCTTCTTTGAGAGAGTCCAGGAAACAGCCGGTTGACTAGGTGGTGATAATAAGATGAGTGAGAAAAGGGAGCCCAAATCTTTCACAAGGTGTTGTCATTTTTCTTTTCCTGGTAGTTACCTAAATATAAGTGTAAGTCATATAAAATACAGATAAACATGTTTGCACTTATGTTCTGTTCATATATTTAGGCTGCGTGGCTGTAATCTATCAGAGAGAAGCTGTGAAGCTCTGTCCTCAGTTCTCAGCTCCAAGTCCTCTAGTCTGAAAGAGCTGGATCTGAGTAACAATGACCTGAAGGATTCAGGAGGGAAGCTGCTTTCTGCTGGACTAAAGAGTCAACACTGTAAACTGGAGACTCTCAGGTTAGGATTCAGCTTCTGTTAAACAAATAACCATTGAAATGTTGCTTGATATAAAACATAATGTATGTTAAAAAAGATACCCAATATATTTCAGCCAATTGTTGTGTTTTCACGGCCCACAACGTCCATGTTTTGATTCAGTCTCACTCAGTGGGGCTCCTGAAAGAATTTTTTTGATGATGATTAAGGTGACCCATTATATTACGCAAGATAATATTAATTTGTTGCTACATGATTACCTCATACAGCGATACGTCTTATGTCCATTAGATAGCAACACACAACAGAAAGATTTCCCCTCTAGCTACATAAGTTACAGGTGGAAATCTAAGTATGAAATTAGCATCCCCGGGGCAGCCTCTTGCTCACCCAGTAAGAGCGTTCGCCCCATGTTGGCTGAGTCCTGTAGCCGCGCCGTTTTGAGTCCGGCGTGCTGCTCTTTGCTGCGTGCCATCCCCCATCTCTCTCACCTTTCATGTCTAAAGCTGTGCTATCGAATAAAGGCCTAAAAATGCACAAACATAAAAGAAATTGGCATCCCAGAGCCTTCATAAGCACAAATGACATGGCTGCACAATGAATTATTCCACTTATTCATTACTTACATTAATCCAATGTTGTGTGATGTAAAATAGCTAAACAGGACACAATAAATAAAAAGAGCAAGAGCTTTTACCACATTTACAACATTTCAAAGATAGTGCAGCCTAATAATCTTTTAGAGTAAAGGGAAGTGCACACTTTTAAACAATAAATAGTAACAGCAAGGCTATAACAAGTAGACACATTGTTGAGAGAAGTGGATCTTTAGAACTACATTTTCTGTAATGTAGGATATGACCAAAGTGCTACTTAATAAAAGCAAAGTAACTTTTTCCCAAATAAGTGAATGAACAAGTGAGGCTTGACCTAGTGTGGTCTGAGCATCTTGGCTTTACACATTGAAGACCAAACCAGAATGTTGAGGTGCTGCTAAGTTTAACTAAATAATTCTGATATACACATTAAATACTTACTTTAAAAAGGCCTCCTGGTTGAATTAGAAATATGTGCACCAGAGCATAATTAACAAGCGAGCAGGAGCTTTTAATAGATGCTACTGAAAACATTGATGAAAGTTATTGATATTTGTATAGACTTCCATATTCTGAGACCTTGTATAGATTTGGGAAAAAGAACATGAACAGTGATAGACATTTTGCCTGAAAACAGCATTTGAAAATAATTTCTAGAAAGGTAAACACAGCTATTTGTATAGATTTGTAAATATGAACATGAACAGATTTTTTTTTTAAGAACAAGTTCAACTGTGAACTGATTTGGTGTGTATGTGTGTGTGTGTGTCCAGTTTGTCAGGCTGTCTGATCACAGAGGAAGGCTGTACCTCTCTGGCCTCAGCTCTGAGCTCCAACCCCTCCCATCTGAGAGCGCTGGACCTGAGCTCCAATCATCCAGGAGAATTGGGAGTGAAGCTGCTTTCAGCTAGACGGGAGGATCCAAACTGCAGACTGGACACTCTATAGTATGAACAGACAGTAGAGCTCACTGTTGGTTCACAGTGTGTACCAGCAGCCCTAGTGATAACAGTGGATAATCTTGTCCCCGCTGATACTCAACTCCTATTAATAAGTTACATTCTTATTGGAGCACTTTGAGGACGTCTCGATTATGTTGATGTTCAGAGGCCAATTCGTATGCCATTATTTGCATGTATCAAGATGCATACTCGCTATTTAGCGTGTTTATCAACGCTGTTTGGCCTCCCTTGACTTACATTACCTTGCAATTGCATGTGAATTGACATTGTATGAAAGGCGGAAAATCCACGCATGGAGGTTGGTCGGGGTGGTGGATGGGCAAAATACAGGACTTTCACCCAAGAGAGCGGGGATCACGTCCTGCATGTTACATTTCCTTTGTGTCCCTCGTGTGATGTTTCCTTTCCACTTTTGTTCTTTTCCTAAACCCAACCCCGTTCTTCTTTTTCTAATCCCAACCATTTTTATTTTTCAACCCAACCCCCACATGCCACATGGCTTTAGAAAGATGTTGCAGACTGCAGTCCGCTTTATACAACGTAGACATACACGCGGACAGCTGAAAATGCGTACAGATAACATGCCACTTTCCTAAAGCCAAGTGGCATGTTATCTGTATGCATTTTCAGTTGTCTGTATGTTTACGCGAGGTCATGATGTCATCGTGTCAGAGTTAATCTTTGACCTTAGAAACCTGAGATGTTTGATATATTTTGAAAATGAGAGATGAGGAAGCTTCTGAAGGTTCATTCTGACTTCGTTTCTTCCTCCAGGCTGGAACATTGTGGAGCGCATTGGCTGAAACCTGGTCTGAGGAAGTGTGAGTGTGCTTTCACTTTGATTCATAAAAACAATGCACAACATCTTACAGTAGGATTAGTATTGTGTTGGTACTTTTTTCAATTGCTAACAAGCATCAGTTAAACGGAAGTCACGTTGTCCAAAGTATTCACACAGTGACATGAATGGAGTGGGGTAAATGAGGCGAGGATGGAAATTATTATTCGTGCCGCACCGCAAATTTGCGTGAATTAAAATATTTGGTAACAATTTACTCGAAGGTATCTACATAAGAGTGACATGACACTGTCATGAACGTGTCATGGACATTATGAACAAGTCATAAACGTTTATGACATAATGCATCTTGTAGTAAGTGTCATTCGTTTTTTCAGATTATGGTCCGCCTTGCCCAAACTTGGCAAACTTGGACATGTAACATATAAGCATCCTTGATCTTAGTGTGACAATGGTTGAGGACCGTTTCCCCCCTTGTGTTACACTTGACATGTTGATACTATTGTGTCCCACTTGACTTTACGATGCAATGGTTAAAATCCCCCGTTATCACAACAAACGTGACTCGATCCTGTACACTGCCGCTTGTATCTCCTCGGCCGCCTCCTTAGACTTATTTCTATGTGGCACATGAACTGCCATCACAACCACATGTGAAAATTCATGAGGGATATAATATGGGCGAACACTGACAGTCAGTATCTCAGAGTTTTGTGTACAAGTATGTGTCTTAATGGAAATATTATTTGGGTGACTATATTCCTCATTCACATACACCATAAGTCCGCCGCTTCCTTTCTTCCCCGAATCCGCTGTTCTATCCCCTCGAAGAACTTTAAATCCATCCACCGCCAGTAGTTCATCAGTGTGATTTCTGTTGAGCCAAGTTTCAGTAAAGACCATCAAATTTATTCATCTATATTCGTGGAGAAACAGGGCATTGGCTCTCAGTTCGTCCATTTAGTTCCCAATCGACTGCACATTTCCCATGATCATAGACGGGATGTAGGGCCGACATCTCCGTGATGTAAGTCTATTTAAAACTCCACCAGATTTACCTCTCTTGCGTCTTATTATCTCTTTCGGAAACTCTTGAAAATCCGCCACGGTAGCCAATGACCCACTCCGCCATTGTTCCATTGTTTGGAGCGTGGGCCTGTTCCAAACAGGCCAGTTGCTGATTGGTTCCCAGTATTTCTTTCCCCACAACTTTTTTTAACCAAGCGCTGTTCAATTAGGCGCGGCTCGGCTGCGGCTCATCTAGCGACTCGGCGTGTCCCCTTTTTTTCGTCTAGCCATCACACATCCAGGTAGAGATGTGGACCGAGGGGGGGAGGGAGGGAGGAAGCCCGGTTCAGCCTGCTGCAGAAGCCGCTACAGCGCGTAGTGATGTGGCCCGGCAACAGGTAAGGGAAGGAGACAGGCTTAGCCTACTGGTGAAGCTGCTGTTAAACAGCTTGCAGAACGGCCAGAGAAATGTATGTAACTGCTGGCAATAAACCAACGTGATGTAGAGACCAGGAGACCTGGTGCTGTAGAGTCCTAGTGCTGTAGAGCCCTGGTGCTGTAGAGACCAGGAGCCCTGGCGCTTATCTAACATGCTGTAGAGCAGTGGTTCCCAACCTTTTTTCCTTGGCGCCCCCCCCCTACTTATGTCTAAGAAAAGCTAAAGGTTAAGAGGTCCCGGAGGTTTGGCCTACTAAGTAGCCTGCCTACAATTTTAAGCGAGAACAAAAATATTTAGTTTTTATACAGACTTTTGTATACATTATATATTCTAGTGTATTATCATAATTTGTTTAACATGTGCAAATATTTTTTTTTACCTCAACGTTAAACCAGATAAAGACTTGCACTTTTGTGAGCTTTGCCGCCCCCCTAAGGGGTGCCCGGACCCCAGGAGCCCTGGTCCTTATCTAATGTGTATCTGTGTATGATTGTATTTGCATGAAGAGGCTCGATATAAAACCAGACGCGTTTAACAAAGTTGCATTAAAAAAAAATCATTCAACAAAAATCATTCCACAAGTGTATTTTGTCAGGTAATTATGACATTTAACCAATATTTGAGAGGTGTGAAACACTATTTGACTGAAATGGCTATCAGAAATACTCTCTACAATTTTTTGCCTAAAACTTGACTAATATACCTTGAGTTCTCTTTTGAACTAAAATGACGAGACTTTTAGTCGACTAAAACTTAACTAACAAAAAAAGATATGTGAAAGACTAAATATGACTAAAACTAACAAGGACATTTGGCACAAGAATAAGACTAAAGTAAAAGTAGGTGACAATATTAACACTACACACACACACACAGACGGACACACACATAAACATCTGTGTACGATTGTATTTGCATGAAGAGGCTCGATATAAAACCAGACGCGTTTAACAAAGTTGCATTAAAAAAAAATCATTCAACAAAAATCATTCCACAAGTGTATTTTGTCAGGTAATTATGACATTTAACCAATATTTGAGAGGTGTGAAACACTATTTGACTGAAATGGCTATCAGAAATACTCTCTACAATTTTTTGCCTAAAACTTGACTAATACACCTTGAGTTCTCTTTTGAACTAAAATGACGAGACTTTTAGTCGACTAAAACTTAACTAACAAAAAAAGATATGTGAAAGACTAAATATGACTAAAACTAACAAGGACATTTGGCACTAAAAAATAGGTGACAATATTAACACTACACACACACACACAGACGGGCACACACATAAACAAACACACACACACACACACACACACACACACACACACACACACAAACACACACACACACACACACAGACACACACACACACACACACACACACAGACACACACACACACACACACACACAGTTGTTGAAGAATGGCTCCAGTATTAACTTTGGTGATTACGGGGTGAAAGAATCATAATCTGTGTTCACGTTCACTTCTCCTGTTGGAATCAGTCCACTCAGGACCTGCTGCTAGTCTCCTAAAGAGGCTCACAGACAGGAAATAACTTCTGAGTCCCTTACTTTAGTATAATGTTTACTCTAGAAAGCTGCTCTCCAATGGTTTAGATGGTTTTGCTTCCAGCTGGCAGCCAATCAGAGTGTGAGCCTGCAGAGTGACCAGCAGGAGGCAGCAGATCCACAAATACTGAAATATTCTGCAACATTCAAAATGGAGAGAAACACTGAAGACTTCAGATCAAAAGTCTCACGGTAACAATTTGTTGCAGAAAAATGTTTGGGTCCTCTGCAGCTGTTTAAACTCTTAAATACATAAATAAAGGAAATGATGAGATGCTTTCTGTCTGAGTCATTGAGCTTTTAATCTCATCTGATTTCTGTATTAAAAACAATGATTGACAGTTTGAGTTTAATCTGATAATTGTGAAAATGAGATGAATGTTTCTGTGATTCTGTAAAGAAAGGCTTGTTAAATCACTTTTATTCTGATTATAATGAATGTAATAAGTTGAATGTTTTTGATTCAGTAATGAAGAGAAAGAAATATAAAGTCATCATTTCTCTGCTGTTTTTTCACAGCGTATAAATATGTTAAAGGGAAGTTCCACCCTATAATAAATTGATAATTACTGTCTATCAGTCTGATCAGCAGTGTGTTCATCACAAGAAAATCAAACATTTACTGACAATTCTTTTTTTTAATAAAAATATGACCCAGCAGCTATATGCACTATAGTTCAAGCCATTTAAAAATCTGTACATCATTTGGGAAAAACATGATAGTTTTCCAGTAAAAGCTGCACGGCTTATCATTAAGTGTGGGTGTCTGTAAAGGGGAGACTCGTGGGTACCCATCAAACCCATTTTCATTCAGATATCTGGAGGTCAGAGGTCAATGGGCCCCTTTGAAAATGGCCATGCCAGTTTTTCTCTCTGCAACATGTAGCCTAACTTTGGAGCATTATTTAGCCCCCTATAACCCCCCCCCAACCTACCATGCCATGCTTGGTTTGAATGGATTCCTAAGATTTATCTATTTTATTAATCACACAGATTTACAGTCTACGAACTTGTCCATGCAGCATCTTTCTAAATGTACACCATGTGGTTTGTATAACATTTACCACACTGAAACAGATATGTTTCCTGGTCTTCTAGTGACATCAACTAAAGGGTTATAGTGATGAGTACTTGTGTAAAACACTCAAAGCGCTTTTGGTTAATTTTTCATGGTAATCCAAAAGTTTCAGCAAAGATTGTTTAAAGGTCCAGTGTGTAAGTCTATACTTGTTCATTATAGAAATCTGTGTTGCTCATTGACAAACTTGTGCTTTTTCATAAATATGTACCACCACCATCAATTCCAAGTATTCCTATTGGCTTGAATTTTAACATTTGCACTACCATGAACTGGGGTAGACGCTCCATATCCATGCTCCATCTTGAAATACGTTATCCTGTAAGGGACATACTGCTTCACCTTTCACGTTTTCTCTGTCACTTGATAAACTCACAGCTGCTGCTAATGCTGCAAATGCTGCTAACGCTGCTAATGGGTGTCGTAGTTTCCCGGCCCCGGTGGCAATTTTGAAGAAGGAAACATGGAGGACCACACATATTCAAAATATTTTGCTCAGTTTCCTGTTTTATTTTGATAGTCTGGTTTTACTTCCTGTCTTGTGTTTTCCCTCCTTTTGTGATTATTCTGCCCAGCCCTAATGTGTTTCATCTGTTTCCCAGCCCTTGTGTCACCTGTTTTGTGTTATCTCATTACCCTCTGTATTTAGTCTTGGTGTTTCGCTTTTCCAGTGTCAGATCATTGACTATGTTTACAAGCTGTCAATTTTTGGGTTCTGGTCGGGTTAAGGTCACTATTCGGGTTTCTGAAACATTCGGAATAACCTGGTTACATGTGTGAGCAGAGAGAGTAACTCCTGTATACATGGAATGCACGGGTAGCATCTGGACGTACGGACAACCTTAAGACGCAATATGCGTCATTTCCGATTCTTCTTCCTGTATCCAAAGACAACAACAGCAGCAGCAGCAGCACGCGGATACTGTCTGCCGTCAACAAAAGACATTATATTCATGGTTTTCAGCACACTAATAAAGAAATTGGTTTCCTTCTCTCTCCAAAAGTGTGGTGCTGTGCTGCGTCTCGCCATGTTCACCTCTACTTCTTGTTTACTTTCGGTATACTGCGCGCAGGTTTTCTGGCGCATACAATAAGTTCCTCTACTCAAAAGACCAAGATTCCTTGCGAATAGAACATGCGCAGAACACAAATCAATGTTCCTTTTGATGGGGATATGCCGATACGCGTTTACATGACCAAAATTTCGGGTTAGAAAAGGGGTAACCCAGGGATCATTTTCGGGTTTTTAAAAACAGGAATATGAGCATATTTGTGTTTTTGCCGGTGTTTACATGGCCGTGCGCGACCGGGTTATTGCTAATATTCCGGTTTTTAACGGGTTATTGGCTGCTTGTAAATGTAGTCGTGTGTTTTTGTGTTTGCTCGTGCCTGTTGTGTCTCCAGTGTCAGTTCGTGTCTGGTTCTTTGCTCCCTAGATTTCCTTTGTTCTCAAGTTTCTGCTCTTGTTTTTTGGATTCCCTGTTTTTGTTTTCTACACACTCTCCCTTTGTTGATTTGTACTTTGTTTTAATGGACTAATAAATCTTCCACCTCAAATGTTCTCCTGTCTGTCTGCCTGCCTGTCTGCCTATCTGCCTGCCTGCTCTCCGCCTTTGGGTCCTCAACTTCCCAGAACCTAACACATGCACGTATTCAAAATTCAAGTTTCAGGAACCTGAACATTTTCTTCGCCAAGAAAAAGCAAAAGACGGCTTTTTGAAGCGTGAAGGCTACCGTATCTGTAATACGTACAGTATATAGAGTATTTCAGGTCAGGGAGACGAGGCTTTGAAAATATTCCAACTTTTATTCTGAAAATATTTTAACTATTATTCTGAAAATATTATAACTTTTATTCTGAAAATATTACAACTTTTATCCTGAAAATATTACAACTATTATTTTATTCTGAAAAATCCTACTTTCTGCAAAGTCCAGAATAATGTGTTTAAACTAGAGATGCACCGATAGAGCGGCCGGTAACCAGAATCAGCCTGTTATCCCGACCTCGGCCATGACCGGCGAGCGGCGGGATTTCATGGCGGTCAACGCTACAATTAACTGACACCAGAAGTTATAGAGTTACATTTCTCAAGGACGCACGCACACACGGATGCCATGGCACGGACGCCACGGCATGCACGCACACACGGACACCACGGCACGGATGCCACGGCACGGACGCCATGGCACGGTCTCTTTGTCCTTTCTTTTAACTTCTCCGAGTGTGTGTGTGTGTTTGTGTGTGTGTGTGTTTGGACATTCTTCAGCGTGTGAGCAGAAGATAACAAGTTTACAATATGCAATACCTGCGAGGAGACAGTAGGGTGTGGAGGGACCACACCAGGAGTCATTTATATAGTTCTATTTTATAGTGATCCATTATCTGGTCAACACATGTTCTATTAAAGAAAAGATAGAAAATACATATTTGCTGTAAAGTGGTTAGAAAATATGAAATCAGAATCTGCTAAAATCGGTATCGGCTGACCTAACTCAAAGAAAATCAGAAACCGGAATCGGCCTAAAAAGTTGGAATCGGTGCATCCCTAATTACTACCCTAGACGTCCCCTAATTACTAACATAGATGTCCCCTAATTACTACCATAGACGTCCCCTAATTACTACCCTAGACGTCCCCTAATTACTAACATAGATGTCCCCTAATTACTACCATAGACGTCCCCTAATTACTACCCTAGACGTCCCCTAATTACTACCCTAGATGTCCCCTAATTACTACCATAGACGTCCCCTAATTACTAACATAGATGTCCCCTAATTACTAACATAGACGTCCCCTAATTACTACCATAGACGTCCCCAAATTACTAACATAGATGTCCCCTAATTACTAACATAGATGTCCCCTAATTACTACCATAGACGTCCCCTAATTACTACCCTAGACGTTCCCTAATTACTAACATAGACGTCCCCTAATTACTACCATAGACATCCCCTAATTACTACCATAGATGTCCCCTAATTACTACCCTAGACATCCCCTAATTACTACCCTAGACGTCCCCAACTCACGGGCTCTTACCCCCCTGTGTATGGAAAGCTCTGCCCGAGGGGAACGGTACAACCAAATGATTTTTCTTAAGTACGCACCGTCACGGTAGCTCTCAAAGACTGAGTGTAAATGTTGCCTGTATATGTTTGGTTAGCGTGTCAATATGCTCTGTTACTTATTATACTGGTTTCAAATCATCTGTTAAACTAGCAATTCATCTGATCCCCCCACAGTAATCCTGTAGCATTCTTGTGAACATATTTACCATCTAATACTGCGGTGATTTATAGGCTATAGCTACATCCATCAATACATCATTCTCTATTGTTTAAAACCATACCGTTTATGTCACAAACATCACCATTTATAATAATCACGCAACACTATGTGGCTGTTTATTTAGTTTAAAAGGTTACAGAGGGTAACATGTACGCTGTGTTGCTTACTGGCGTCTGCTCTCTTTTGTTTATAAAGGAAAGTTTGCAGCGATCGGCGAGTTTAAATCACGATAGGACTTGTGGGGTAACCGGAAGTTATTGGAATCATGAGTAGTTATTTTATTGGCCGTCAAGGTATCTTGTGGCTTTGTGAAATGTTTTGGTGAATCATGTAATTAATCGGCGGTAAATTTCTAGACTAATAGATAAATTAATTTTGGCTGTTTTGAGCTTTTATTGTCTACTGGCCTGAGCCACCCCTGTATTGTAGTGTAGTTGGTATGATCCAATCCCAGGGGTGCACTACAGGTCTTTATAGACTGTATATAGAGAGAACTAGAGGAGCGATTAGACTAGAGGAGTGGAAGACTCTCGTCACTAGTTTGAAAAAGTCAACTTATATACAGCTGTATCCTTGTATCATTTAACAATTTTTGACTCACTTCTGAAAGTATTTTTTTTCTATTTTTTTTCTTTAAATTTGGTTTTGTTGTTTGTTTTGCCAGTGGGCCTTAATTGGGAAAGTCATAAAAAAATCCCATCTTTTATACATCATCTTTGACTCATTCTGAGTGTCTCCACCTGCTCACGACTACTCTTCTACATCAACCTCCAACAGAAGCAGAGAAAACAAAAAACAAATCGTTGAAATAAAAAGTTGAATAAAAATGAAAAATGAATGAAGCCCCTAACCTAGTAGATTTAGTGAGTAATTCTTCTAAATTCTGAGGTACTGAACCCCTTGCGTCCGAAGCACAAGGTGCCCTAACCAACCTTTTCTGCCAACAAAGCTCCCCTATTTATGTCCATTTGTTTTGGTTCACTCCCCCAGACACATTATGCCCTTATAGGGTAACATACGATGATGCTAATACGAGTCAGAAGGCATGTAAATACAAGATAGAAGGCATGTACAAAAAAGTCAGAAGGCACATACAGGAAGTTTCACATATGAACATGTTCCGTCTCTATGCGTTACAAGATCAGTGACCCTTGCACGAACTTCTCTATTTGCAGCAGGGTCCTACTCTCTTTCATTTGAAAGCAGACAGCCAAAACCATGATTCATTTATAGTACAATACATACCAATACTTTTATAGCAGTTATATCAGTTTTTAGCTGTTTTTGCACAGACACACACTCACACACAGACACGCACACACACACACACACACACACACACACAAACACACACACACAGAGACACACACAGACGCACACAAACAAAGGCACACACACACACATACACACACACACTCTCACACACACACACACACACACACACACACACACATACACACACAACACACACACACACACACACACACACACACACTCACACAGACATACACACACACATGCCACACCGACACACACATACAGACACAGACACACACACACACACACACACACACACACACACACAAATACACACACACACATACGACTGTAATATTCTTGTTTTCATGTTGTTAATGATATCCCTCAGTGTTGTTCTTATTGTTAAATGTTGACATGATGAATGTTTACCTAATGCTCTATTGTCTGCATTCTACTGGATGTAAATGTGTAACATGTTTCCCTGTTTATGTGCTTTAGTAATACTGTGTGTAAATATGGTCATTCTAATAAAGCCTCTTTGAATTTGAGAGAGAGACTTGTAGCGTTTACGTTTATGTCGACCCGGCTGGGCCACTGTAAGTCTTAGTTTGCTGTCGTGAGTTTATAGACTGTTGTTCCTCCATCATTTAATAATGAACCTGTTGTTCTGTTTCTTCTTCTTTTGGATGTGTCAGTGTTCCTGCAGTTTGGACTCTTTGGAGTTGTGTCAGTGTCTCCAGCTGCCATCAGAGTGCTGACTGACTGACTTCTGTAACGCTGCAGCTGCTTCTGACTGGCTGAACTACAGCTCAGACCGGCCCTCTGCTCTGACGTCATACTGACATTTCTAGGTTTGGATTTAAAGGTGTGAGGAAGTGATGAGAACAGACAGCAGCAGCGTCTGTCAGTGTCTGGAGGAGGAGGAGGAGGAGGAGGAGGACGTCTCTCTGACCTCATCTGGACGGGACTTTAACAGGTGAGCAGCCTGACAGGTAACATCACACACCTTTGATGACGAAACTCTGCTGTCGCTCCTTATATTTGGGGGATTCATAATACACGTCAACACTGGTGTTTACTGTTTGTACATCTAAATATACACTAATTAATTTACTAATTATTCTGGGATTTGTGACGTATTGGCCAAAATGAGCCGTTATATGTTCAGTGAAGTTACAAACTTCATTGTATCCAAAGTGTGAATGTGTGTTGGTGGAGATCAGAGCACTCTTTTAATCCTGAACACTGAATGAAAACACACCCAGAGGTTTCTGAATAGACAAGATCAAACCTGCAGTTTGTCTCTGGCAGTTACTGGAGCCAGGAAATCCTAATATGGGCAAATAGGGTGCAGCCTGGGTGGAGCTCAGCTGTGATAGGCTGGGACAGCAGGGTGTTCAATGCAACAACCAGAACGTTTAAATAAATGTTTTGCTACGTTTTGTCGAGGCTGAATGTATCCTCGACATAATACACAAGTTCAGAATAAGCAAAATAACACTGCATGAGAAAAACTGCATGGGATTATCATAAAGAGTTCTTTATATTGTTGGCTAATTTACTTTAGATTAAAGCATCAGATTTTATAAAGTGTGTGTGTGTGTATGTGTGTGTGTGTGTGTGTGTGTGTCTCTGTGTGTATGCATGTGTGTGTGTGTGTGTCTGTGTGTGTGTGTGTGTGTGTATGTGTGTGTGAATGTGAGGTTGGGGGAAATAAAAAAAAAAAAAAAATAAAAAAAAAAAAAAAAAAAAAAAAAAAAAAAAAAAAAAAAAAAAAAATAGAGGAAAAAAAAAAAAAAAAAAAAAAAAAAAAAAAAAAATGTAGTGGAAAAAAAGTAATAGTAACTAAAGCTGTGAATAGATGAATGTAGTGGAGTAACTAAAGTAACTAGTAACTAAAGCTGTAACAGATGAATGTAGTGGAGTAACTAAAGTAACTAGTAACTAAAGCTGGAACAAATGAATGTAGTGGAGTAACTAAAGTAACTAGTAACTAAAGCTGGAACAGATAAATGTAGTGGAGTAACTAAAGTAACTAGTAACTAAAGCTGTAACAGATGAATGTAGTGGAGTAACTAAAGTAACTAGTAACTAAAGCTGGAACAGATGAATGTAGTGGAGTAACTAAAGCAGGGGTCTCACACTCGCGGCCCGCGAGCCGATAGTTTGTGGCCCCCGCCTTAATATGAAAGCTTAATGTTAGTGCGGCCCACGAGTTTGATATGTATGGTACTTTACAGTGTTGTGTGCAGAGCTGAACGAACCTACCAATCACGGTGGGGTATATGGCTCTCGGGGGCGGGAGTTCGGCCGGGCTTGATGCAAGCAGAGAAACATTCCTCAATGAGTGAAAGTTACAGAAGCGTTGCCATGGAGTGGTTTCTTCTGTGCCTGGCTGGCTGCGTCGTTTCTATTGGGCACATGCGGACATTCGTCCCAGCGCGCTGCGTTCACAACACTTCACTTATTTGAAGTTGCTGCCCAGGACATTATACGTATATATATATATATATATATATATATATATATATATATATATATATATATATATATATATATATATATGTATATAAATGTATATATAACGAGGGGTTAAATTGGGCCGGGGCTCTCCAGGGCTCAGCCCCGGCACATAAGCCTGCTCGTTTGTCCAGATGTGCATGCTTGCAGTCTAAATATGTCACAAAAAAATTTATGAAAGTGATGCTTTTGAAAACATGATATTTGAATGATGATGATACATGAATAAATGACTTTTTTTTTTTAAATGGCATGTCTATTTTGTCTCGGCAGAGCTGAGATGAGAACAATCAGAACACGGCAACAACCCGCCCAGAACTGCAGACAGTTCACCACCGCGGGTCAACTACATAACGCCAAAGTGTCTCCGTTGGTAGGATTAACAGATAAAATGACTTCTCATAAAGCTAAAAACCCCGTTCGCAACCTCCAACGGCCGCTATGAGTTAATGTCGCTGACCAAGCCGTTGAACCAGTCCTCACTGTCGCATCTCCGCCAGCGGTAGGGCTCCGAGCCGGCCACGGCTCGCCTCCGAGCATCGGAGAGCCTAACTCGGTGACGTGTGTGTGTGTGTGTGTGTGTGTGTGTGTGTGTGTGTGTGTGTGTGTGTGTGTGTGTGTGTGTGTGTGTGTTTGTGTGTGTGTGTGTGTGTGTGTTGAGTAAAGAGAGAGAATGGGAGAAGAAGGTTGTGTGAGGTGGACCTGGTCACCACAGACCCAAATCTTCTCAGCTGTTGCTACTGTCATATGCTGCACTGTCTCTTCATGTGGCACATTATGTTTGGCACATTGTATGGGTCACTTCTTATATCATAACAAGGTAATACAATGTGTATCAAGTGATGACTAATTAACAGTAATGCAAATGCTAAATGCCCTAATACCTGCTACAACAATGCAGAGTAGGATAGGCTCTTAACCTTGCAGTTTTGCACATATCATGTAAGACTCAATTTCTCCATTTCTTTGCACAAAACTCTCCAGAAAGTGCCATTTAACGGTTTATTTTTAATTTTTTTTTCCCGGGGGGGTATACCCCTGGACCCCCCTAGAATATATATAGGCCTATATATATATATTTATACAGTGCCTTGCGAAAGTATTCGGCCCCCTTGAACGTTTCGACCTTTTGCCACATTTCAGGCCTCAAACATAAAGATATAAAACTGTAATTTTTTGTGAAGAATCAACAACAAGTGGGTCCCAATTATGAAGTGGAACGAAATTCATTGGCTATTTCAAACTTTTTTAACAAATAAAAAACTGAAAAAGTGTGCGTGCAAAATTATTCAGCCCCTTTACTTTCAGTGCAGCAAACTCTCTCCAGAAGTTCAGTGAGGATCTCTGAATGATCCAATGTTGACCTAAATGACTAATGATAATAAATAGAATCCAGCTGTGTGTAATCAAGTCTCCGTATAAATGCACCTGCTCTGTGATAGTCTCAGAGGTCCGTGTAAAGCGCAGAGAGCATCATGAAGAACAAGGAACACACCAGGCAGGTCCGAGATACTGTTGTGGAGAAGTTTATAGCCGGATTTGGATACAAAAAGATTTCCCAAGCTTTAAACATCCCAAGGAGCACTGTGCAAGCGATAATATTGAAATGGAAGGAGTATCAGACCACTACAAATCTACGAAGACACGGCCGTCCCTCTAAACTTTCAGCTCATACAAGGAGAAGACTGATCAGAGATGCAGCCAAGAGGCCCATGATCACTCTGGATGAACTGCAGAGATCTACAGCTGAGGTGGGAGACTCTGTCCATAGGACAACAATCAGTCGTATACTTCACAAATCTGGCCTTTATGGAAGAGTGGCAAGAAGAAAGCCATTTCTTAAAGATATCCATAAAAAGTGTCGTTTAAACCTGGGAGACACCTGGGAGACACACCAAACATGTGGAAGAAGGTGCTGTGGTCAGATGAAACCAAAATCGAACTTTTTGGCAACAATGCAAAACGTTATGTTTGGCGTAAAAGCAACACAGCTCATCACCCTGAACACACCATCCCCACTGTCAAACATGGTGGTGGCAGCATCATGGTTTGGGCCTGCTTTTCTTCAGCAGGGACAGGGAAGATGGTTAAAATTGATGGGAAGATGGATGGAGCCAAATACAGGACCATTCTGGAAGAAAACCTGATGGAGTCTGCAAAAGACCTGAGACTGGGACGGAGATTTGTCTTCCAACAAGACAATGATCCAAAACATAAAGCAAAATCTACAATGGAATGGTTCACAAATAAACATATCCAGGTGTTAGAATGGCCAAGTCAAAGTCCAGACCTGAATCCAATCGAGAATCTGTGGAAAGAACTGAAAACTGCTGTTCACAAACGCTCTCCATCCAACCTCACTGAGCTCGAGCTGTTTTGCAAGGAGGAATGGGCAAAAATGTCAGTCTCGCTATGCAAAACTGATAGAGACATACCCCCAAGCGACTTACAGCTGTAATCGCAGCAAAAGGTGGCGCTACAAAGTATTAACTTAAGGGGGCTGAATAATTTTGCACGCCCAATATTTCAGTTTTTTATTTGTTTAAAAGGTTTGAAATATCCAATAAATTTCGTTCCACTTCATGATTGTGTCCCACTTGTTGTTGATTCTTCACAAAAAATTACAGTTTTATATCTTTATGTTTGAGGCCTGAAATGTGGCAAAAGGTCGAAAAGTTTAAGGGGGCCGAATACTTTCGCAAGGCACTGTACATACACATCAATGGCACTTAGAGAGTTAATATGAGATCTCTCTCTCTGACAAAGTAAATCAAAGTGATGCGTACGCAGCGGGATAAAAGAATATAAATAATAAAAATAAAGAGGAATTTTTTTTAACAAACCTTTTCTTGTGGAAAACCTGATGCGGCCCAGCCTCAACCAGACTCGACCCCCAGGTAAATTGAGTTTGAGACCCCTGAACTAAAGTAACTAGTAACTAAAGCTGTAACAGATGAATGTAGCGGAGTAACTAAAGTCCAATATTTCTCTCTGAAATGTAGCGGAGTAGAAGTAGAAAGTGGCATGAAAAGAAAAGACTCAAGTAAAGTGTGGGGGGGGGAGGCAGAGTAGGTAGTAAGTCTGGAACGAGGCTCCATGATATAAAATCACTTTTTTTATTTCAACTACTTGTTTATTTTTCCTCTTTGATGTTTATTTTTCTACACTGCAAAACTGCCAAACTGACATTTAAATAGAGTTTTAATGACATGATTTAAAGTTTAACTATGATGTCATCCAGAGATCTTCAACAGGGGGCCACCAAAATATTGTTTTTTTATTATTAAAATGTCTGAACATGGATGCCTATGCTGAGGAGTACAACACAGGACGGTGGGTACGCGTACCTATCAGATTTTGTCATGAGTCATTTTGTACCCACCACATTTTTTTAAAACCTCGATTTCATAACACATATGAGCAACAGATGCCAACAATTCCACAAAAATCTCTACTATCCCCACACGGCATGCCCAGACACAGCCGCTCTGCTGCTGCGCTGTCTACTCGCAACAACTGTAACACTGGGATTCGTTCTAGGTTGGGGGAGGGCCACAGAACATAGTGGGTCATATGTCTAATGCTTTCTGAAAACTAAAGGCTTTCTTCTGCATAAAACGTTTTGGATATCATCACATTTTTGATAAATTTTTATTCATTTACATTAGTAAGCTACAGGACAGCGTCTTTCAAAACATGACCTGCGCAAAAGAGAAAAAAAAATGAATGTCATTGTACCCAGCACTTCTGAAAATGCACTTCCGAATACGTCTCTGTCCCCAGCACATTTCAAACCAAACTGACACCCATACTGCTCAGAGACGACCATGTTCCTCAAGGTGTTTTTGATTGGCAGGTGTGTGTCACAAACTGCATTGTATCCAAAGTGTGAATGTGTGTTGGTTTGGATTGGTGGAGAGCAGAGCAGTCTTTTAATCCTGAACTACAGACTGAATGAAAACACATCCAGAGTTTTCTGAACTGACAAGTTCAAACCTTCAGTTTGTCTCTGGCAGTTACTGAAATTACCATTTACCAGGAAATCCTAATATGGGAAAATAGGGTGTAGCCTGGGTGGAGCTGAGCTGTGATAGGCTGTGACAGATTGTATTCTTCAGGTAGGACAACAGGGTGGTCAACGCACCAACCACAATGTTCAAATAAAAAAATTAAAATAAAGTTCATAACACATATAATTCTTGAGCGACAGATGCCAACAAATCTACAAAAATCTCTAGACCACGGGTGTCAAACACATTTTCACTAGGGGCCACACTGGTAAAGAGAATCACACCAAGGGCCAGACATGTAGAGTTTATTGACGAGCTTTTGTTACTGCATGTCACTTTTTTTTTAACATTTTGGTAGCTTTTTTCCTAATTTTTGTTGTTTTTGTAGCTTTCTCAGACATTTGTCACCTTTTTGTGAATTTGTTGCTTTTTCCGACATCTTTGTACGCTTCTTGTTGCATTTTTGTTGACATGAAGCCCTACAAAAGTCATCAAGAGTTCCTCAGCCATCACAGAATTTAGCAAATCAAGCAAAACAATGATTCACAGCCTACATATGAACTCTCTTCTTCTGCTTCTGGGGAAATTTCAGATTCGGAAAATCTGCCATATTCTGCTTTGAATGTCAGGTAACAGCAGTTTTAAACACACGTTCCTGTGTTTTGGGGTTGGCACACAACTAGGTGGGCCAAAATGTATTGTAAACCCAAATTGATATACAGGCGGGATCTAAATCTGCAAGGGGCCAGATTTGGTCTGCGGGCCTTGAGTTTGACACATGTGCTCTAGAACAAAAGGTCAAAGTGTGTTTTTAATGTTGGATGTTGTGTTATCTTGTGTAATGACTGGAGTTATCTGACTGGTTGTGCCTCCTGTTCTAGTTTGACTCAGTCAGTCTGCTCTCCAGCTCTGTGGAGATGGTGTGGGTAAAGTGCTCCATCTAGTGGACTGCACAACTACAGCTCATTTGTGGCTGATTAAATGCCATTGGGCCCTATCTTGCACTCAGCCCAATTGCCTTTGTACACCGACGCATGTATCATTCCTATTTTGCACCCGACGCACCGCAGACTTTTCCCTCCACAGAGGCACGTCGGTACATTAGGGAATGTATTTGCGTTCCTGGGGGCGGTTCAGCAAAAAGAGGAGGCGTGTTGAGGCGCAAATATTCCCTGGTGCTATTTTGCAGTTTCAGAAAACAATTCCACCACAGACCAGGAAAAACCTGGTCTAAAGTCAGTGGCGCTAGTCTAAAGTCAGTGGCGCTAGTATAAAGTCAGTAGCGTGTTATTCAGATGCTATTTAGGGGCGCATGCTTGGACATAATGTAGCATGTGCACAACGCGCATACACTTTGCTTCTCTCATGTACACCGACGCAGCATTTCCCATTTTTGCAAACCATACATAATTACAAGGAAAAATATTACTGAAAATGCGCTTCAGGTGTTTGGATCGGTTAGGAGGCACTTTACAGTACAGTCCTCAAAAACTCGCAGGATTCTTTGTGGCTTGTTGTGTTTTACACAACATTTCCATGAATGATGGCTGTGTTGATGACATAAATGAGGAAATATTAGAGGACTTAAGGAGATGTGATGTTGATCTACGGCGGGATTGGACACTCCAGCGGGTTCTTGTCCGGGACTGGCAATGCGCGATGCGCTCCTGGTGGAGTGGATGGACGGAGATGGAGTGGGGGGAGGAGGAAGGGGCACAACAGGAGCAGGTGGTGGGTTTGGAGGCCCACGCTCCATGGCTGCAGCAATCCTCTCCAGATTTGAGGAGATGCGCCCAAGAGGCTGCAGCAACATCGCCACCCGGTCAAGACGGGCATTTATTACTTTGCCGCATCTCGGACAGCTCCTGCTGGCGTGCGCCAGGAAAATTCGCCTTCATAATAGCAATCCACCATGGAACAAGCGCGCCTGCTCTTAAAGGGAATGTGAGATGATGCTCTGATTGCTTTATTGCACGTTACGCCCAAACCACACCTAGCTACTTCAGACCAACCCATTTTAGATTTGCGTCGGGTGCAAAAGTCATTTATCCCGCCGTTATAATAGCAACAGCGCCAGAGATCCGCCCACAAAGCTACTTGCATTTCACATTTCATATAAAATGATAATGTTCAGCCAAAGTTGGAATTGTGTTTTAGTTTTTAAAGTGAATGATGTTGGCTGTGGTTGGGTTCTTGTTGTGGCGTCTTTACTGTATTCTAGCTCACAATCCACACGGTCCACTCCTTTTATAACAGACAAAAACACTCTTTTGTTTTCATACAAATGGGAACAAATGACTTGCAACATCTGACTGACCATTTAGTAGATTTATTTATTTTGATTAGGACAATGCACATTAATCAACAATTTCTGTAAATGCACCAGTGTTAGCCAGCTAATTTTCAACTGTAATCCTAGTTACCTAGCATGCGTGTCTTTATGGTGGGAGGAAACCCACGCAAACACAGCGAGAACATGCAAACTCCATTCAGAAAGGGCCGGTACGATCTGGATTCGAATCCAGAACTGTCTTGCTGTGAGGCAGAAGAGCTAACCACTGAGCCACCCTGCTGCCACTGTTTCAGCTATAAACTGGTGTCTGGTTGATCTTTTTCACTTGCACCTGAATGCTTAACCCTGACACACCAACCCAACAGCCAATCTTCAGGAGGAAAAGCAGTCGGACTGATCAGTCTCCCCGAGTTGGTCAAAAAAGTGCCTCAGAACACACCGAAGCAACGCCGACTTGAGCGTACTTTCTGTGTATGTGCGAGCATCTCAATAATAGCAGGTGGCGCTAATCTATACTGTCACCCAAAAGATTTTAACTGCCAGTTGTTTGGACGAACGCGTCATGTGGGTCTGGCTGCTCCCAGATTTTACAACCGACCATAATGGCGGCTCGTTCGGAATACAGTCTCATATTTTACGAAATGTGTCTGAAAACATTTTAAGTGAGAAATAGGCCGTACAGCTGCTGAATCTGTCTTCATTTCAGATCGACAAACGTCAGTTTAAAAGATTTTCATCAGATTTTGAGAGGCTGTTCGTCATTCAAACATAAGTGCACTGATTCACTAGTCAAGGGCTAGAAAGTTTTCTCCCAGTCAGAGCTGACAGTTCTCATATTTTAGCTTTACATAGTTTATTTCTCGCATAAAAAAGTTTCAGAAGTGAATTTTGTAATGGAATAGCCCGATAAACAATGTATAACTTTGCAGTGTCTGAAATATGAGAGTATCCCATGTGTTTCTATGTAGTTTGCTCAAACCAATCAGCACGTAGCTCATTTGGAATATTAATGCCAAAAGCATACCATATTTGGAAGAAAAGCTCTTGTTCCAAATAGAGCCATATTCACAGGGTAGTTAAGGGCCTAACAAAATAGCATTCGGGCAATGTTCAGCACTACCAATGTTACATACCCTATTAGGAGACCTTAAGGAACAGTGTAAAATACCCTATATAATCATTCTATCACCCCTTTAAAACAGAGACACTTGGAAAACAGTGCTGCCCACGTTTGGGTTTGAAAACTCTGGGGTTGCTTCGACATCTGGACGGACACAAACGGAGACCTTTGGAGATGGGGACGCATGTCAGTCTTATCTGTTAGGCTTATGTTACACTTTTCTTAGTTTCAGGCTCCCAGACCATGGTAGTGTAATGTTCTGTACACGTTCTAACAATGTTGTTGTTGCTTTTCATATGTACCATTCAGAGGCCCTGCTGGCTCAAGACAAATCACAGTGGTTTTCTTAAACCTCCTGTGGATTTTAAGTAGAAAATCTGAAATATAATTTTTTTTTCAGCATATTTCCTCAAACTGTTGTTGAAAAGTACCCTTCTGCCATTTAGTGGCTCTTATTTTGGCATTCTATCCCTAAAAAAGTTTAAATCAAAAATCCAATCATGGATTTGGAAAACCGGAAGTAGAGACCCATGTTGGCTTCCTGATTGGGTGTTATTGGTCCTGCAGTGTCCTTCCCTGATTCGTCACGGCCCTATCACATGACCCTTTTCCAGAAGATCATCAACTTTGACTATAGATGGTTTTCCTGATCGTGTTGCTGTTGCTAGCAGCTGTTGTGCAGTTAAATTCTGCATTTAATAACGCTACTGCTGCCTTCATGTCCTCAACAATACAAATATTATTTGAGTCATTTGCAACAATTCCCGTGTCCAGTGGCATAACCACCCTTACACTGTGTTTGATGTGGATGAGGCCTAAGGATCATTTTGTTTTCGTTAGAATGAGCCCTTCATATCTACATAGGGAGAAGGTCTTCTTTACGAAGTCTGCCATGAGGGAAGACCACCGTAGGTTTTTTTACTCACTTGGAAAAGAGAGGTGTGCAGGGTATTCAGTTGGTCGCAATCTGCAAAATCACCACTAGATCCTACACACTGGACCCACAGAGCAACAGCAGGAGCTCTAACTGACCAATCAGAACTCCTGTTGCTGCTCTGCGAAATTTGTGTTACAGTTTTACTTCAGTTTGACAGAACTGTCTGATTTTTGCAGGAAACCATGATGAAGGCAGTGGACCTTTTCAACACTCTGGAAGATTTAAAAGAAGATGAATTTAAGACATTCAAATGGTATCTGCAGCAAGATATCCTGGAAGGTTACCAAAGCATCAAAGAGTCCAATCTGGAGAATGCAGAAAGGCAGGACACAGTGGATGTGATGGTGAATACCTATCAGCTTCATGGAGCTCTGAAGGTGACCAAGAAAGTTTTAGAGATGATCAACAGGAATGATCTAGTGCAGAGTCTGCCAGACACAAACTCAAGACCAGAAGGTCAGTCAATCTTTTTAATATGTATTTTCAGGCAGTAAGAATGAAGTGTGCTTTTGCATCACAGTGGCATAGTGTATGTAATGGGTTGACTGACTGTGAGGAGTATTTGCGTGTCTTTTAATTTAATTTAATTGTAACAGTACCTTTTCAGGTGAGTGCTGTTGCTGTTTATGACAGTAATGCATCAATGATAATTCAAATGTTACTATGCATTTCCACACAGAGTCAGTGGATGTCAGTGATTTTGGAAAGACTTCAGAGAACAGAGGAACTCCCTCCTCTCAGAGCAAAGGTAAGCTGCAGTATTCTCTGGTAAGTATCGAAGTGTACTTTTAAAGTTTGAAAAAATATAGCCCAAGTAAGTTAGTAATTCCATTCTCCAACAAGTTAATTATAGTGTACAACAATTTACTTGAAGAACTTTAGCTTCCCAATCTAATGTGAAAGTGTTGACATATTAAAGCATCAAACATGCATTTTAGATGAAGGAGATGAGCAGATATCCAGTAGTTCCTCGTCCACGTGTGCTCAGCGCCGTTAAAGTGTATGTATGGGACGCAGGAAGTTTCTACCCAGAAGGTATTGGAAACAAACACTGTGGTGCTGCTCAGCTCTATTGTAGTCCAGCCTTTACTTCAGAGGCAAACATGCATTACTTTGTAACACACGTTAAAATGCTCGCCTAGCTGCTAGTGTGGCACACCCTCATACTCTGACTGGTCATACTCTATTCTGACTGGCTAGTAGTCCTTACCTAGGTACTGTCAGGGCACACCCTCATACTCTGCTTCTGACTGGCTAGTAGTCCTCACCTAGGTACTGTCAGGGCATGCCCTCATACTCTGCTTCTGACTGGATAGTAGTCCTTACCTAGCTACTGTCATGGTACACCTTCATACTCTGCTTCTGACTGACTAGTAGTCCTTACTTAGGTATTGTCAGGGAACACCCTCATACTCTGCTTCTGACTGGCTAGTAGTCCTTACCTAGGTACTGTCAGGGAACACCCTCATACTCTGCTTCTGACTATCTAGTAGTCCTTACCTACAGTATGTAGCATAAATGAGTACACCCATTCTAAATTTGTCTAAAAAGAGGAATACAAAATAATCTTTTGGAAATTGAACTTAATGCCTTAATTTAAAAAATGAGGAAAAATCCAACCTTTAAGGACACCATTTTCTTTGTGAATGAATAATGTATCGTAGATAAATAAATGTTCTTCCTTAAAAAACAGGGAGCATAAGTATACACACCCCTATGTTAAATTCCCATAGAGGCAGGCAGATTTTTATTTTTAAAGGCAAGTTATTTCATGGATCCAGGATACTATGCATCCTGATAAAGTTCCCTTGGCCTTTGCAATTAAATTGCCCTCCAATTTTACTAAAGAGCCAATCTCTACTTAAGCCATTATCTCTGCTCTCTTCAAAGCCAGCAGACTCCTTTGATAAAAAACAGTCATGGGTGTGTGAATTTTGCATATTCCATCAATCAAGTAAAAACAGTAGTAATCACATGATTTTCTGTTTCAGTTGATGTTGAAGAAACTTCAGGGAACAGAGGACCTTCCTCTCCTCACACTGAAGGTACAGATTATTAAAGTGTGATTTTAATTGTGTCATGTGGGTGTGTTAGATAACTGCCTTAAACGTTTATTTTATTCTTTTTAAAGATTTAAATATTTGATACGTTCATCGGATGTGCTGTGCAAAGCATTTGAAGTTCATCACATTTCTACCATCAGGGTTTCTTTGGGGTCTTAAAAAGTCTAAAAAAAGTCTAAAATTTCAAAATCAAAATTTAGGCCTTAAAAAGCCTTTAATTCACTGACGTATTGTGTTCTAGGTCTAAAATAATTTTGTACGGGTCTTAAATGTTCCTACGTCCATTTAACCCCGCTAATGCTCATTGAAATGTATTTCTTTAAATTATGTGGTGTTGTAGGTCTTTCGCTCGTCCACATATAATTTGCTGTAAATGTACAGGTCATTATTACTCTGTGTCGCTTTTAGTCAATTTTAATACACTTATTTACTATGCAAGTACTTTTGTGACTCTGCATTTTGTTGTACTTTTATGTCATGATATAGGTCTTAAATTCTATTCATAAAGGTTTTAAAAAGGTCCTAAAAAGTCCTGCAGAAACCCTGTACCAAGCTTTATTTGTTCTTGATCCTTCAGGTCTTCGTTAAATCACCTCTAACAAAAAAGCATATCTGAACCTTTCTAGCAGATCAGGAGTTGATGAGTTGTGGTTCCTGATTATTTTGTTTATTCTCAATCAGCTGAAACTCAGAGGGGAGCAGGAAGCCCAGCAGTCACCGCCCATCATGGAGGTGTCGTCAGCACACCTCAGTTTACAAATGTGAAGGCAGAGAATATAACGCTTAATGTCAACAATTTCAACACAAATGGTAATGTTTCCACTGAATTCATAAATGAAATGAAGCCTTATTTATTTTTAACTATGTACATTGTAAATTGTATTTAACGGAATGCCTTCATTTATTTTGCAAGAAAAAATCTCAAGAGCTGTTGCATGTTTGTGTTTCAGTCATGTCTCCTGACAGGACAGATGAGACGAAAGCCAATTCTCCCAAAACCGAAGGTATTGTGTGTGTGGCTGCTAATTAAACATAACTATACTAAAGTACTACTGACAGAGTGAGGCAGAGAGGGAGGTGTGTGAATTTGAGTGCAAATTCCATCAATCAAATCAAATCCAGATGGTAACAATTACATTATTTCTGTTTCAGTAGATACAAGTAGTGTTGAAGAAACTAAAGGTAGACTAGCAAAATATTATTAAGGGACTGTTCATTATTTATTTAAGGGGCCGCCGGAGGAGTTTTGGGACCTTTAACCAAAAAAGGCAAAAAGCCCTTGCCAGTAAATAAATTGCTATGACCCTCCAAAATGATTTGGAAAAAAGGCATGACCGTCCCCAAATAATGTATCGATACCTTCTGCACTGTTTTGCGCTTGGCAAAGATATACAGATTCCCATTGTTTTTTTACAGCCATGACATACATGACTATACCTCTACATTCTGATCTGACGCATCACACTCCTCTGTTATGGTGTGGTGGCCATTTCAGTAGATTTACTCACTAACGTTGTTGTGGAAACACAATAAGCATGGAAACTAAATGCACACTTACTGCATTACTGCGTTACTTCAAATACTAAGTTACTCTTATAGTAAACTAGTATTCACATGAAATAAAACATAAATATTAATAAACTAATAAAATATTGAGACCATTCAGCAAGACACTTTGGGTAACATTCAACACACAAACTGGTTGCTATGGACTCATCACTAGGCTTCCTCCACTTCGCCATTTAAACAAAGCGGAATAAACATATCCAAATCTACACAAAACCCGCAATCAATTAGTAAGCTGACATCAAATGTGGCATTTAGGCAGTGACGGACTGGGAACAAAAAACGTCCCTGGCATTTCCACCAACCAGCGGCTTCTGGTAATCCACATTCAGACCCACAGCAGGCTTGTTGTTCTGTGTTGGTTAGTTCCATAGATTTGTTATCCATGTATATCTCTTCCTCCTCCTCTTGCTCGTTTTGTTCTTCCTCTTCCTCATATTCTTCACTGTCCTGTCTTTCTCATTGGTGTGCTGGCTCAGATGTGTCGCTAACATGCTAGCAGTATTAGTGCTAGCTGAAGCCGCACTTGATTTTCAAAATGTTTGCAGCATTTTTCAAAGTCAGCCAACAGTGCTCGCTTATATTTCTCTCTATTTTTCTCTGCCCCCACCCCCACTTGTGTCGATTGATGCCTCGATTAATTTTTTTGTCAACAGTAGGCTATAGCTTCCAACTTCCAATTTTCAACTTCCAACAACCACGCTGACGCAGACCATAGACAGTATAAAGACGCAGACACGGTCTACTCGATTCTGTCTTGAAATTCCCAGAAGGCATTGCTTCATTTTAACTTTTGCAAACAAATATTTAAATAAAAGAAATGCAGGTAGATTTGTTTTATTTCAAACCATGCACGTTTACGTCTTTGTACATCTGATCTGAATAAAGTAATTTTGCTACAAAACAATACAGACTAATGTAAAAGTTTGTGACTGTAGAGGTAACCATGACTGTGATATTGAGAGACCCATATGTGGTGTAAATAATAATCAGATTACATTTTGAAAGATTTGGACAGGTTTGGCTATCGTAAGGCTAAAGATCTTCATTATTGAAGCTTTGAAAGAGGGCCGAAATTATATTATATGGGCCGCTGTCTACAATTAAGTGGCCGCATGGCTGTGACAATCATGTGGCTCCCTGATTGGCCGGCCGGCCCAAACGGCCCATGAGGGCCCGCGGCCCCTCTGACATCTGCCCAAATGCCAGATTAGCAGTCCGTCACTGCATTTAGGAAACCTTTATTGCAACATTGTCACGGTAAAATGTCCAGACTAGCAACATTCATTTTTATTTTTTGATTCCTGCTGCTCCCATCGTCAGCCAGGAAATACTTTTTTTTTAAACAATGCAATTATCCGTTTCAGCCACCAGGGGGGCAGCTCCCCCTGCCCCACAGCAAACTCATGGGTCAGACCCATCTGGTAGCGAAGGAGGGCTGAGACTAAGAGCTACATGGAAACATATGCACCAAACAAGCCCCCCATCTAGACTAAAACATGTTGGATGACCCTCCCCTCAATAAAGAATAAAAAGACCCTCCCCTATTTTCCTCTGGTGGTCCATTCCATAAATACCGAATGGTCCCTGAAGTGTATTTTTGCTTTTGTCGTGTGTGTATGTAATATTGGTGTCTTAAAGGGGTGATAGAGTATAAAACCGATTTTACCCTGTCATAGTTTAAAAATGACGAGGAGGGTAAATAGGACATACATAGAACCTCAAATTCTTGGAGAAAACCTCCAAAACACTTGGAGTAGGTGGCTCAGTGTTAATATAACCAAGGATCAGCTATAAACTGTGGTGTACAATGACGATCAGCTTCACAGCTTCCTCAGGTTTAACCCAACTTAATTTATACATGTGTTGGGGACAAGCACGTGAGGTGAAACCAAACAGGCTTTCTCCAACAGGCTTTGCATGTGTATCATACAACGTGGCATTGACAGGATGAATTCACTTCAATTTTATTTATAGTATGAAATCATTACAAGAGTTATCTTAAGACACTTTACAGATAATATACAAAGACCCAACAATTTCCAACGCGCAAGCATTTCGGTGCAACAGTGGCGAGGAAAAACGTCCTGTTAGCCAGAAACCTCGGACAGACCCAGGCTCTTTTTGGTTGGCATCTGTCGCTGCCAGTTTGCACACAGACACTGATACACGTATAGAGAAATATGATTGTAGCAGCTCCGCTGCTGCAGACCTCTGTTCACAGATACACACATACACTTGGAGAGGAATATTTTCCACAGCTCTTTATTTAATGACCATATCAGCAGTGAATTTTCCCACAGTTCATCTGGAGCTCCCTCGCTCCAACCTGGCCTGAGGCTCTCGGTCGCGAGGGTAAGAATTCACTCTGTCCAGCTTATCACACAGTGTCCATGTCTTTTCTCTCACAGTCGGCCATAGAGTTCCTCCTGCTCCAGCATGATTAGACAACCCGCTACAGCTGTGACAATCAGTCCCTCCCTGCCTGCTCACTTGAGCCACCACCTCCTCCCCACACTCTCTCTCCCGACACCTCCGCAATGATTGATAATAATTATAGATAATGGAATGATGAACAGTGGTAGCTATAGTAACAATAACGATAATGGAACTATGACTAGAAATAAAAGTTGTAGCAGTTCCGGGCATTACCGGGCATAACAGGGCATTGCTGAAATAGTAGAACATATTTGTAGATACAGAATAGTTTTTTGTTTGTTGTTTAGATGAATCATTACAATATATATTTGATTAGTAAATTAACAAAGAATCATTTATTTTGGTTCAGCAGCGCACAAAAACTTTTAGGTCATCCCACCAAACAGCATTTTTATGTTTTTTACTAGCAGATGGCATTGACAAGATGGAACCTTCAGGCAACACAAAGTCAATGGAGAACAGAGAATTATTTCCCCTCCGATGGGATTGGGAATTACATGCGCTCTCTCTTTATATAGTTCTACTCTTTACAATCACTGTATCGTCTGGCTTCAGACTGATCTCATGAAATGGCGTATGTAGGACATGCCAATTGGTATGTCATTATTTGTGTGTTATAAAGACACAAATGGCCTCTATTGAATTACATTACCTTGCTTTAGCGTGTGAAATAACGCCCTGGTGAGTAGTATCAAAGGGCGGAAGCCCGCGTAGGGAGGTTGGTCGGGGTGGCAGATGGTTAAAACACAGGACTTTCACCCTGGAGAGAGGGGACTGTTTCCCGCGTGTGGCATTTGTGAACTGTCGTTTTTTTTTGTGTTTTTGTTTAAATAAAGCTTTCCCCAATTTCCTTTTCCTAAACCCAACCGTTTTACATGTGTGTGACGTTGTTCTCACGATAAAACTGAACGATCTCGCGATAACACGTGGCGATGGCTCCATTTCTAAAAATGTTCAGGGCCCCATTCTGCACAAGTGTCCCACATTCCATGCTTTTATTAAAGAGTGAACATATCAACCAGGCTAAAATGCTTCTGCATCTGTAGACTCACAGCCTCATTCACTTTATATTTTTTGTATTTGTGTGCAACACAGACGGGATGGTACCAGTACCAAAGCCAGCACAGCACATCTCAAAATACCAAAAACAGATTCAGTCAAACTTCATAGACCGTTGCAAGCAACAAAAAGAAGGATTGACGGAGGTGAAACGACCTTTGGATAAGATGTACACACATCTGACTGTCACAGCTGGGGGTGACATACACATCAACAGACAGCATGAGGTCCGGCAGATTGAGACAGTGAGACCAGCAGATACAGAGACAACAATTAAACCTTGTGAAATGTTCAAACCCCCCTCTGAAGAAGACCGCCCCATAAGAACAGTGCTGACCAAGGGAATAGCAGGAATTGGAAAAACATTTCTTGTGAACAAGTTTTTGTTGGACTGGGCTGAAGGAAGAGCCAATCAAGATGTGCATCTCGTTTTCCCCTTCACCTTCCGCCAGCTGAATTCATGCAAGGAGAATGTATGTTTGGCAGACCTCATTCATGAATGTATCTGGGAGACCAAAGACATCAAGAAAGAAGCTCTTAATCATATCTTTACAGAGCTGCAGTCAACAGGAAACACCAACTTTGACAAGAGTGAATTCAAACTTCTGTTTGTTTTGGACGGACTGGATGAGAGCCGCCTTGATATGGACTGCTCTACCAATAAAATCCATGCAGGTAAATTTGACGTGACAGAGCCGACCCCAGTGGACAAGCTGCTGATGAACCTCATCAAGAAGAAACTGCTTCCCTCTGCTCGCATCTGGATAACCACACGACCTGCAGCAGCCAATCAGATCCATTCTGACTTTGTAGACATCACAACAGGGGTCAGAGGGTTCACTGACCCACAGAAGGAGGAGTACTTTAAGAATAGATTCAGAGATCAGGAGCAGGCTGGCAGAATCATCTCCCACATCAAGACATCACGAAGCCTCCACATCATGTGCCACATCCCAGTCTTCTGCTGGATCACTGCTACAGTTCTGGAAGAAGTAATAAAAACCAGAGAGGGAGGGGAGCTGCCCAAGACCCTGACTGAGATGTATGCCAAATTCCTGCTGTTTCAGATTCATCAGACAACGGAGAAGTATGACCCAGAAAAGTGCATTCAGTACATTGAGTCATTAGCAAAATTGGCTTACCATCAGTTGGAAAAGGGCAACCTGATCTTCTATAAGAAAGATCTAGAAGAGAGTGGCATTAATGTCAGTGGAGCCTCGGTTTGCTCAGGAGTGTTCACAGAGATCTTCAAAGAGGAGCGTGGGAGGAAGAATGAGGAAGACAAGATGTTTAGCTTCGTCCATCTGAGTGTTCAAGAGTTTCTGGCTGCTCTTCATGTAGAAAGGGCAGTAATTAAAAGAAACAAGAATGTGATGTCTGAGCCAGGGCAAAGTTTCGTCAAAAAAGTGAGGGAAGTTTTCAGCAGATCATCTACGACAAAGGTCCACAGGTTTGCTATTGACAAGGCCTTACAGAGTCCAAACGGACACCTGGACTTGTTCCTCCGCTTCCTCCTGGGTCTTTCACTGGAAACCAATCAGAAACATTTACGAAGTCTGCTGAAAAAAAGAAGCTCAGAGACCAATCAAGAAACAGTCAAGTACATCAAGAAGAAGATCAGTGAGGATCTGTCTCAAGAGAAAAGCATCAATCTGTTCCACTGTCTGAATGAACTGAATGATTGTTCTCTAGTGGAGGAGATCCAACGGTCCCTGAGTTCAGGAAGTCTCTCCACAGATAAACTGTCTCTTGCTCAGTGGTCAGCTGTGGTCTTCATCTTACTATCATCAGAAAATGATCTGGACGTGTTTGACCTGAAGAAATACTCTGCTTCAGAGCAGGCTCTTCTGAGGTTGCTGCCAGTGGTTAAAGCCTCCAAAAAAGCTCAGTAAGTGCACCGATTATTGAAGACACTAACTGTATCGGATGTGTAGGGTTGTTCTCAACTAATTTAATGTTTTAGTCAACTGATATTCAAGATTTCGTCAACAAACTGATTACTTGATCAATTGAAAAACCTGCAAATTGTTTCTTCAGTTTCATTGTACCTCCACAGGTTAATGCAGCCAAAAGAAGAAAAAAAGATCTGCCACTTTGTACTTAATTTAAGGCTGAAATTAATTAATGTAAATGATTGGGATGCAACAGATGTGACTATGTTTTTTGAAATGTCCTTTAATAGTTTTCTGACTCCAGTAATATACACAATACAAGACATACATTTATTGTGTTTGAATCATTAACTCAGTCTGGACAACCGTAGAATGTGATGTGTTGTAGATGTGTAAGTCATTTTAATTTCAGATTAGAAGTAAAGCTGCTTTCTACTGCACTGAATAGTACACACTGTAAACTGGAGACTCTCAGGTCAAGAATAATAAAGCTATGAAGGTTGATCCATTATATTACATTTTATTTAGCTGACGCTTTTATCCAAACGGAATTAGAGTGACTGTCATGTGCAGTCAACCATGTAGGGGAAACTAAGAAGAGCAATAATCACATAGAAGTACATTAGCTTCAAATAAGCTACAATACAACACGTAAGTGCGATTTCTTTTATGAAACATCATCTTCCTAGGTGCAGTTGGAAGAGATGTATTTTTAGCCTGCGGTGGAGGATGTGTAGACTTTCCGCTGTCCTGATTTTCAAGAGGAGCTCGTTCCACCATTTATGAGGCAGGACAGCAAAAAGTCTGGATTCTATTGAGTGACTATAGGTGTCCCTCGCAGTGAGGGAGCAGCAAGCATACTGGCCATTGACAAGAGCCTTAACCAGAACCCGAGGGTCAGAAAAGGCTGTATCCTTCTGAAATAATGCAGCGTGTATCTGCATGATCGGGTTATTACAGCAATGTTGGCAGGGAAGGAGAGTTGGCCACTTAGTGTCGCAACCAGGTTCCTAGCAGTCCTGGTGGGAACTACCACAGAGTTGTCGATCTGGGTGGAAGAGCCCTTCCCTGGAAGGAAAAGCAGCTCAGTCTTGTCAAGGATGAGTTCGAAGTGGTGTGTGGACATTCAATTACAGATATCAGTCAGACAGGCAGCGATACTTGCTGGTATTTGTGTTTCAGACTGGGTGAAATGGAGAATTAGTCAGGTGTCATCTGCTAGTTGCGATAGAAAAAAGCCATGTGAGTGAAAAAAAGAACCAAGAGGGAGTTGGTGTATGGAGAGAATAGGAGGGTGCCCAGGACAGAACATTGAAGGATCCCATTGTGAGTGGACAAGTTTCTGACACAGATTCTCTCAAAGTTACCCGATAGGTGCGGTCTTTGAGGTAAGATGTAAGCAGAGATTGTGCAGAAACTGAGACACAGATCCTGAAGGGTGAAAATTAGGTTCTAGTGGTTAACTGTTTTAAAATGCAGCAGAAAGGTCCAGAAGGATGACCACAGAGGGGAGAGAGGCTGCTCTAGCAGTTTAAAGACGCTCAGTGACAGGAATGAGGGCAGTTTTAGTTGAGTGGTCTGCCTTGAAATAATTCTGGTGAAGATAAGAGAGTTGGTTGAAGATAGCATGTTTGAGTGTTTTGGAGAAAACAGAAGAAGAGAGACAGGTCTGTTGTTAGCTTCAGACAGGTTGAGTGTAGCTTTATTTTGGAGAGGGGTCACTCTCGCTTCTCTGAGAGAGCCCAGGAAACAGCCAGTTGACTAGGTGATGATAATAAGATGAGTGAGAAAAGGGTGACCCAAATCTTTCACAAGGTGTTGTCAGTTTTTCGTTTCCTGGTAGTTATCCAAATATAAGTGCAAGTCAAATCAAATACAGATAAACATGTTTGCACGTATGTTCTGTTCATATGTTTAGGCTGAGTGGCTGTAACCTGTCAGAGAGAAGCTGTGAAGCACTGTCCTCAGTTCTCAGCTCAGAGTCCTCTAGTCTGAGAGAGCTGGACCTGGGTAACAACAACCTGCAGGATTCAGGAGGGAAGCTGCTTTCTGCTGGACTCGAGATTCCACACTGTAAACTGGAGATTCTCAGGTCAGGAATAATAAACCTGTAAAGGTGCAACCTGATCTGTCACACAGTGTTTTCATTTTTCTTCAGTTAACCACTTTATTTCATGATAATAGTAATGCCTACCTAAATATAAGTGTAATACATATCAAATACAGATTTTCTTTTTTTAACATATGTTCTGTTCATGTGTTTAGGCTGAGCGGCTGTAATCTGTCACAGAGAAGCTGTGAAGATCTGTCCTCACTTCTCAGCTCAGAGTCCTCTAGTCTGAGAGAGCTGGACCTTAGTAACAATGAACTGAAGGATTCAGGAGGGAAGCTGCTTTCTACTGGAGTGAAGAGTCCACACTGTAATCTGAAGACTCTCAGGTCAGGAATAATAAACCTGTAAAGGGGGAACCAGATCTGTCACAAAGTGTTTTCATTTTTCTTCAGTTAACCACTTTATTTTATGATAATAGTAATGCCTACCGAAATACAAGTGTAATAAATATCAAATGCAGTTTTTTTTTCATATCTTCTGTACATATGTTTAGGCTGAGTGGCTGTAACCTGTCAGAGATAAGCTGTGAAGCTCTGTCCTCAGTTCTCAGCTCAGAGTCCTGTAGTCTGAGAGAGCTGGACATGAGTAACAACAACCTGCAGGATTCAGGAGGGAAGCTGCTTTCTACTGGAGTGAAGAGTCCACCCTGTAAACTGGAGACTCTCAGGTCAGGAATAATAAACCTGTAAAGGGGGAACCAGATCTGTCACACAGTGTTTTCAGTTTTTTTTCAGTTAACCCCTTTATTTTATGATAATAGTAATGCCTACCTAAATATAAGTGTAATAAATATCAAATACAGGTTGTTTTTTTACATTTGTTCTGTACATATTTTAGGCTGACTAACTGTAACCTGTCAGAGAGAAGCTGTGAAGATCTGTCCTCAGTTCTCAGCTCAGAGTCATCTAGTCTGAGAGAGCTGGACCTGAGCAACAACGAACTCAAGGATTCAGGAGGGAAGCTGCTTTCTAATGGAGTGAAGAGTCCACACTGTAAACTTGAAAATCTAAGGTCAGGATACAGCTTCTGTTAAAAAATAACCATTTAAATGTTTCTTGATACAGAAGGTAATGTATGTTACAGAAAGATACAAAAACATCTTTCAGCCAATTGTTGAATTTTCCTGGCCCACAACTCCCATTTTTTTATTCAGTCTCACTACTCTCATCAGCACCTTTTTCAGCACCAGCATGCAGCTGTTTGCATCCAATAAGCTCCGATAAACCCAATGTACACTACCTGCCCTCAGCCAACTTCAGACAGACACAGTTAGACACTAGCTAGTAAAGAAATTTCAACATCTAGCAGCTTAAGAGCCAACATTTTTAGGGCCCGAGCGCCAACAGCGGCAAAGGCCCTATTGAAACTTCATTAGAGCCATACCCTAAACCCAACTGGAAGTCCGCCATAAAGTTCGAAATTAGTGTGATTTTGGCCATTTCCACATGTCGTACTTTAACGAACTCCTCCTAGAGATTTCATCCGATCAACGTCAAACTCGGTCTGTGCCATCTTAAGACGTTAAAGATGAAAAGTTGTTAAAAAAAAAACTTTTCGTCATAGGGCGTGGCCGTGGCGGGACGGCCATTTTGTGCGTTTCGTCACAGAAACAGGAAGTGGGTGTAACTCGAGTGTACATCGTCCAATTTTCTCGAAACTTTTCAGGATTCATAAGATTCCAACCCTGAGGACAAATAACGGCCGATATTTACTTAAAGTCATAGCGCCCCCTAGTGGCAACAGGAAGTAGGCCTAAAAGTCAAGGTGCTATACTTTAACGAACTCCTCCTAGAGATTTCATCCGATGGACTTCAAACTTGGTCTGTATCATCCCAACACCATAACGATGAAAAGTTATTAAAAGAAAAACTTTTCGTTAGACGGTGTGGGCGTGGCGGCCATTTTGAGTGTTTGGCAATGAACAAAGAAGTTGTTGTAATTTGAGTGTACGTTGTTCTATCTGCCAGAAATTTCTCACAATTGACAAAGGTCCAGGCCTGAGGACAGCTACCGGCCAAAATTTACTTTTGGTCATAGCCCCCCCCCGCTGGCAACAGGAAATGCGCCTTATATGACAAACATCGTCCTATTTACATGAAACTTATGATGTGTGGTCTACATGTGATACTGAGCCGCCCCCTATACTTTAACCACGCCCAATTACTCAGGCCACGCCCCCTTTCATAACATTTGAACCGTTTAAGGTAGAGTCTTGAGTGAGGTGTCATTGAACTCAGCAGAGACTTCCTTATTCATTGGTCATGGTTTGGGCTGCCCCCTATGTTTAAGCCACGCCCCCTTTCATAAATGCTGACCCATCTAAGGTAGAGTCATGTGTGAGGTATAATTGAACTCAGTAGAGACTTCCTTTTTAATTGGTGATGGCTTGACCCGCCCCCTACGCGTTAGCCACGCCCCTTTTCACAGCTAATGAACCGTATGACGTAGAGTCTTGTGTGAGGTATCGTTGTACTCGGCGGGGAGTTCCCTTTTCATCGTTGACGATTTTCGGCATCTGAGTGCCGCAAGAATGCATGGTCACAAGGACCGGCGTCCGCCAGGTAACCCCGACGCGCGCAGAGGCGTGAGGGCCCGTCCATCACTGCTCGCAGCTTTAATTTCTTAAGGGTTTGCGGAGACTTTTTAACTCAGGGCTCTGTATGATATTCTGATTCACTCACATATAATTCCCAGTGCAGCTTTATGTGTTCTTACAGATGTCTGCTATCTACCAGCCGTGATAAGAAAGCTTTAGGGTTATACCAACTTAAGTCAAATTATTTTGTCAGGTTATAAGCCAACTTTTAAATCCAGTATTTCCACAGACTCTTCCGCTTTATTTTGCTATTATTTTGGACTGCAGATGTTTGTCGGTTGAGTGAGAGGTAAAAATAAATTAATGCAGATTTTAGAAAAATTACTTTGTGTCAAATTCTGGTGACATTTGATTGCATTTTAACAGCAATATATTTCAAAAAAGTGGACTGCTGAGACAATTTAACATTTAGCTAAAATTAGGAAATGCACACTGAAGAAGAAAGCCATGATGAAAATGAATTAATTATTATTATTGTAAATTCAAGTCATTTTCGGTGTGGTTATGTGTTATATGTGTGTGTGTGTCCAGTTTGTCAGGCTGTCTGATCACAGAGGAAGGCTGTACTTCTCTGGCTTCAGCTCTGAAATCCAACCCCTCCCATCTGAGAGTGCTGGACCTGAGCTACAATCATCCAGGAGACTCGGGAGTGAAGCTGCTTTCAGCTAGACAGGAGGATCCACACTGCAGACTGGACACTCTAAGGTATGAACAGACAGCATAGCTCACTGTTGGTTCACAGTGTGTACCAGCAGCCCTGGCGATAACAGTGAAGACAGTGCTGACAATCTCTTCCCCGCTAAGACTCAACTCCTTTTAATAAGTTACATTCTTATTGGAGCACTTTAGGATGTCTTGTTTATGTTGATGTTCAGAGTTAATCTTTGACCTTAGAAACATGAGATGTTCAATATGTTTTTAAGATGAGAGATGATGAGCTTCTGAAGGTTCATTCTGACTGTTTCTTCCTCCAGGCTGGACCATTGTGGAGAGCAGTGGCTGAAACCTGGTCTGAGGAAATGTGAGTGTTTTTTTCACTTTGCACCGTAAATTCTCGCGAGTTAAAATATTTGGTAACACTTTACTTGAAGGTATCTACGTAAGAGTGACACTGTCATGAATGTCTCATAAACATTATAAACAAATCATAAATCATAAACGTTCATGACATAACGCTTCTGGGATAAACACAACACCCAGGATTGTCACTGCAAGGGGCACAGGCACAAGGGGAGTAAAGAGAAGTGCACACTTTAAACAATTAATAGTAACAGCATGGCAATAAGAAGCTGACACATTGTTGAGAGAAGTGGATCTTTAAAACTACATTTTCTGGAATGAAGGATATCACTTAAGTTCTACCTAATAAAAGCAACGTACCCCCTGCAGTCCTCCAGAGTACACCTAGGGGGACACGTACCCCCTGCAGTCCTCCAAAGTACCTCTAAGGGAAACACAAAGACACACACACAACTGTAATATTCTTGTTTTCATGTTGGTGCTGATATCCATCAGTTTTGTTCATATTGTTACATTTTGTTGATGAATGTTAACTTAATGTTTCATTAACTGCATCCTACTGTACAACTGGATGTAAATGTGTAACATGTTTCCCTGTTTATGACCTTTAGCAATACTGTATATCAATATGGTCATGCTAATAAAGCCTCTTTGAATTTCAATTTGACAGAGAGACAGAGAGACCATCAGCTGAGTTAGATGATAATCTGCTGCTGTATTGTGTCTCCTTCTCTCCATCAGATTCCTGTCAACTCACACTGGACACAAACACAGTAAACAGAAAACTCAAACTGTCTGACAACAACAGGAAGGTGATACGTGTGGAGGAGGATCAGCCATATCCTGATCGTCCAGAGAGGTTTGACTACTGGTCTCAGCTACTGTGTAAAGATGGTCTGACTGGTCGCTGTTACTGGGAGGTTGAGAGGAGAAGAAGGGTTAATATATCAGTGAGTTACAGAGGAATCAGGAGGAGAGGAAACAGTAGAGACTGTGAGTTTGGAGGTAATGATCAGTCCTGGAGTCTGAGGTGCTCTAATGACCGTTACTCTGTCCGTCACAATAACATCAGAACATCGATCGTTTCTTCCTCTGTCTCTAGTAGAGTAGCAGTGTATGTGGACTGTCCTGCTGGCTATCTGTCCTTCTACACAGTCTCCTCTGACTCACAGACCCACCTGTACACCTTCAACACCACATTCACTCAACCTCTCTATCCAGGGTTTGGGTTCTGGTCTCGTGCCTCAGTGTCTCTGTGTCGTGTGTAGGACGGAGAGTCTCCTCCTGTTTAGTCTCCTCCTATTTCTCACAGCTGATCAGTTGAGTCTGTACAGGACCACACTTACATACATATTGGTGATGGGAACAAAGAACGTATAAATGTAAATGGACTGTTTTTATATAGCACTTTTCTAGTCTTATCGACTACTCAAAGCTCTTTTACATAGTACAGGAACCATTCACCATTCATACACTGTGGCCGAGGCTGCCGTACAAGGTGCCACCTGCTCATCAGATAAACACTCACACACATTTACACTCCGATGCCCAGCATCTGTTCCAAACAGGCTAGTTTCTGATTGTTTCCCAGTATTATTTTTCCCCACAACTTTATTTAACCAAGCACGGTTCAATCAGGCGCGTCTCGACTATCAGAAATAATCTCAGAAAACCTTTATTTAAAAAAGACTCAAATGTTTTGACTAAAATATCTTGAGTCCTCTTTTAACTAAAACTAGACTAAAATGATGAGACTTTTAGTTGACTAAAACTTGACTAACAAAAAAAGATATGTGAATGACTAAATATGACTAAAACTAACAAGGACATTTGGCACAAGACTAAGACTTAAATTAAAAATAGGTGACAAAATTAACACTACACACACAAACACAAACACACACACATACACAAACACAAACATACACACAGACACACACACACACAGAAACACACAAACACACACACAGTTGTTGAAGAATGGCTCCAATATTAACTTTGGTGATTACGAGGAGAAAGAATCATAATCTGTGTTCACGTTAACTTCTCCTGTTGGAATCACTCCACTCAGGACCTGCTGCTAGTCTCCTACAGAGGAACACAGACAGGAAATAACTGTTGAGTCTCTTACTTTAGTATAACGGTTGCTTCAGAAAGCTGCTCTCCATTGGTTCAGATGGTTTTGTTTCCAGCTGGCAGCCAATCAGAGTGTGAGTCTGCAGAGTGACCAGCAGGAGGCAGCAGATCCACAAATACTGAAATATTCTGCAACATTCAAAATGGAGAGAAACACTGAAGACTTCAGATCCAAAGTCTCACGTTAACAATTTGTTGCAGAAAAATGTGTGGGTCCTCTGCAGCTGTTTAAACTTTTAAATACATAAATAAAGGAAATGATGAGATGGCTTTCTGTCTGGCTCATTGATCTTTTAATCTCATCTGATGTCTGGGTTAAAACACTGTGTAGCAAGAACAATGATTTACAGTTTGAGTTTAATCTGATAATTATGAGAATGAGATGAATGTTTCTGTGATTCTGTGAAGAAAGGCTTGTTAAATCACTTTTATTCTGATTATAATGAATTAAGTTGAATGTTTTTGATTCAGTAACAAAGAGAAAGAAATATAAAGTGATCATTTCTCTGCTGTTTGTTCACAGCGTATGAATATGTTAAAGGGAAGTTCCACCCTATAATAAAATGATAATTACTGTCTATCAGTCAGATCAGCAGTGTGTTGTATTTTATTCACATCACAAGAAAATCACACATTTACTGATGATTCTGTTTTTTTATGAAAATATGACCTGGCAGCTATATGCACTATAGTTCAAGCCATTTAAAAATCTGTACATCATTTGGGAAAACCATGATAGTTTTCCAGTAAAAACTGCATGGCTTATCATAAAGTGTGTGTGCCTGTAAAGGGGAGACTCGTGGGTACCCAGCAAACCCATTTTCATTCAGATATCTGGAGCTCAGAAGTCAATGGACCCCTTTGAAACTGGCCATGCAGTTTTTCTCTCTGTAAAAAGTAGCCTAACTTTGGAGCATTATTTAGCCCCCTATAACCCCCCCCCCCAACCTACCATGCCATGCTTGGTCTGAATGGATTCCTAAGATGGTCTAGTTTCATATGATACCAATTCAGTCAGGAGAGAATTTGGGGCAGATATAAAAAGATTTATTTGTAAGCTACATATGTAAAATAATAATAAAAAAGGCGCTGACACACAAACACGATAATCGGCCGTCTGACAGTCTGACGAGGTCGGTGACTCGAGTCTGTTCGGTGTGTTCCATGCCGTCATCCGTCGGAGGAGCCATCGGCCTTCATTTGGGCCGACCTGACTTACACAAACACAGAAACACACACAGACAGACACACACACACACACACACACACTCATACATACACAGACACACACACACACACACACACACAGACACACACAGACACACACACACAGAAACAGACACACACACACACAGACACACACACACACACACACACAGAAACAGACACACACACACACACAGATAGACACACACACACATACACAGACAGACACACACACACACACACACACAGACACACACAGACACAAACAGACACACACACACAGACACACACACACACACACACACACACACACACAGACACACACACACACACACACACACACACACACACACACAGACAGACACACACACACACAAAGACACACACACACACAGACACACACACACATACTAAGACATGGATACCCAAACCGAGCCCGACGGATATTTAGAAATTATGGTTGTGTTAGGGTCGAGAGAGCTCAGTGTGTGTGTGTGTGTGTTTGAGTGTGTGTGTGTGTGTGTGTGTGGGTGTGTGTGTGTGTGTGTCTAGTGTGCGTGTATGTGTGTGCCCTTCGTGTGTGTGTTTGTGTGTATGTGTGTGTGTGTGTTGTGTGTTATGTGTGTGTGTGTGGTGTGTGGGTGTGTGTCTGTGCGTGTGTGTGTCTGTGTGTGTGTTGAGGTGTGTGTGTGTGTGTGTGTGTGTGTGGTGTGTGTGTTTGTGTGTGTGGGTGTGTGTCTGTGTGTATGTATCTTGTAATGTTGTGTCTGTGTGTGTGTGTTTGTGTGTATGTGTGTTGTGTGTGTGTGGGTGTGTGTCTGTGTGTGTGTGCTTGTGTGTGTGTCTGTGTGTGTGTGTGTTTGTGTGTATGTGTGTGTGTGTGTGTGTCTGTGTGTGTCTCTGTGTGTCTCTGTGTCCGAGTGTGTGTGTCTGTGTGTGTGTGTGTATGTCTGTGTGTGTGTGTCTGTGTGTGTCTGTGTGTGTCTGTGTCTGTGTGTGTGTGTCTGTGTGTGTCTGTGTGTGCGTGTGTGTGTCTGTGTGTGTGTCTGTGTGTGTGTGTGTGTGTGTCTGTGTGTGTGTGTCTGTGTGTGTGTGTGTGTGTCTGTGTGTGTCTGTGTGTGTGTGTATGTTTCCATCAGCTGTGTACAGCGTAGAGGTTAACGAGGAGAGCTGAGGATGGTTAGGTTCTTTATTTACCTTTTGTTGAAATATATGAGGAGTCTTTAATTTATGAATCCAAGTGGTTGAGTTTATTTATAAACTTCCAGAAACCATGTAGAACTTATTCAGTCAAGTAACGGGCGTCATCTTGCATTCATGCATCACCTAGCGGGGAGCTGTGCACACACAGAGCTATAATCCCACTGCGCATGTGCACTTGCTAAAGTACGGTGTCTCGTAGCGTCCATACAGAAAGCAAACATAAGAATTCACCAGAATTATCTACACCTTCTTTTTATCTCCCTTCATGGTTTAATCAGCATTTCTTCTTAGGTTTAACCTTCTTTTTATCTCCCTTCATGGTTTAATCAGCATTTATTCTTAGGTTAATCCTTCTTTTTAACTCACTTCATGGTTTAATCAGCATTTATTCTTAGGTTTATCCTTCTTTTGAACTCCCTTCATGGTTTAGTCAGCATTTATTCTTAGGTTTAACCTTCTTTTTAACTCCCTTCATGGTTTTGTCAGCATTTATTCTTAGGTTTATCCTTTTTAACTCACTTCATGGTTTAATCAGCATTTATTCTTAGGTTTATCCTTCTTTTTAACTCCCTTCATGGTTTAATCAGCATTTATTCTTAGGTTTATCCTTCTTTTTAACTCACTTCATGGTTTAATCAGCATTTATTCTTAGGTTTAACCTTCTTTTTAACTCACTTCATGGTTTAATCAGCATTTATTCTTAGGTTTAACCTTCTTTTTAACTCCCTTCATGGTTTAATCAGCATTTATTCTTAGGTTTATCCTTCTTTTTAACTCACTTCATGGTTTAATCAGCATTTATTCTTAGGTTTCACCTCTTCCCAGCATGTCATATCAGAAGTACCGGGCCTCCGACCACTGATGGCTGCCTGCCACCTCTCATGCCATTCTCATGCAGCTTAAAATTAACTTTTTTATTATTATCTCCACTGGGGCTGCTGGGCTCTTGTTTGTTGGATTTTTCTGTGTGATTCGCTCCCATATTTACAACTTTTGGGTGCTTTTACTTCTACTCTGAGCTGTCCTGCCTTTCCCTTACAGCTCAGTTATTTCCATAATAAAAAGGATGCTGTCCAGGCTTCAGTCCATCTTGGATAATGTCTCCCACCCTCTCTACGACACACTGGCCCAGCAGAGGAGCACCTTCAGCAGAAGACTCCTCTCACCCAGATGCACCACAGAGCGCCACAGGAAATCGTTCCTGCCTGTGGTCATTAAACTTTATAACACCTCCCTCAGAGAGTCACACACCCCCTCTCTGTAAGCATCTCATCTCAAACATAGACAATAGACAATCACTTCTCCTTTTTTTTTTTTTTCGCACTATAATCATCTCAACAGACAATTCATTTTCTCTTTTTTATTGCACTATTTGCACATTATCACTGTACATTTCATATTTTATATATTATTACTGTATGTTTGTTTTTATTATATATGTTTAAAGTATTGATAATATATGTTGTTTTTATTTGTTGTTTGTATATCTGGAGTGGTAACGAAAATAATTTCCCCCTGGGATTATTAAACTATTTCTGATTCTGATTCTGATAATACCAGGCTTCACCTTTCCTTGGATCCTGATTATCCTGATCCCTTTTTTTCCCTTTCTTCTGTATACTAATGCAACCTTTCTTACTGATTTCCTTCCTTTTCCTTGTTTCCACTAGCCATGGGCTGTCAGTGATACAAACTTGTGGGCCCTAAGGCCTTCGTTTCATTTTTACTATATCAATTCATCCTGACAGCTGTTAGGACTCTAAACGGTTGTGCTGTATTACCTGCAATTAGTGCTCTATTTGGTTTTGTTTTTAATCCAAAACTCTACTGATTAAAATAAAGTCCACAACTGCTCAGCTGTGTATTCTTATCACCGCACAACTTTTCATATCTTTCCAAAATAGAATGTGTTCAAACTACTGTGTGTGTGTGGTTTTACTCCACATGTACAATACTACTAGTACTGCAGTTACCTCATGTACAGTTACTGTGTGAGTTGAAATAAATACGTTAGTGGTGGTTATATATAGAGTATTTGTGGTATATAGAGTATTTGAGGTATATAGAGTATTTGAGGTATAAAGAGTATTTGTGGTATATAGAGTACTTGAGGTATATAGAGTATTTGTGGTATATAGAGTACTTGAGGTATAAAGAGTTTTTGTGGTATATATAGAGTATTTGTGGTATATATAGAGTACTTGAGGTATAAAGAGTTTTTGTGGTATATATAGAGTATTTGTGGTATATATAGAGTACTTGAGGTATATAGAGTATTTGTGGTATATAGAGTATTTGAAGTATATAGTATTTGTGGTATATAGAGTATTTGTGGTACTGCAAATATTTATTACGGTCTCTCTCCTTTCTCTCAACTTGGTGAGTTAACCTGCAACATGTCAGCTGTTTGGACATTCTTCAGCGTGTGTGTGTGTGTGTGTGTTTGGACATTCTTCAGCGTGTGTGTGTGTGTGTGTGTTTGGACATTCTTCAGCATGTGTGGGTGTGTGTGTGTGTGTGTTTGGACATTCTTCAGCATGTGTGGGTGTGTGTGTGTGTGTATGGTCAGAAGATAACAAGTTAACAATATGCAACACCTGCAAGGAGACAGTAGGGCGTGGAGGGACCACACCAAGAACCAGAATCACATCTCTTTAGTGTGATATTAGATGTGAAAAGAAGGAAATGGTTCTAACGTTGGTCTTTAGATGTGTGTGGATGTCCCACACCAGGAGTCATTTATATAGTTCTATTATATAGTGATCCATTATCTGGTCAACACATGTTCTATTAAAGGAAAGATAGAAAATACATATGTGTGTGCTGTAAAGTGGTTAGAAAATATGAACTTCACACACACACACACACACACACTCATACCAACAGCAGCTGAGAACTACAAGGATTTCAACAAGGAAGACAGATTGGGCAGGACGGTAAGATGGCTGACTAGCTGGATGTGTGGGATCTCTCCCTGGAGACACTGCCACCTACGGGCCGGGAGGACCAGGTGAAGCACGCCGCCGGAGGCCAGGTGCTCGCCTTACAGGGAGTCTGCCACCTACTGGTGAGGAAGGTGAACTGCAACTCCACTCCTCAGTCCTGGAGAAGCTGCCCTCTGCTGCACAACAGGAAAATCTAAAGTCTGGACAGAGAGATGGAGAAGGAAACACAAACGTATCCTTGATGGACACGGCATGCTCCGGTCAACACACAAATACACACAAATACACACAAATACACACAAATACACACAAGTACACAGCTCTTTGGAGGAACTGGGAACAGGAAACACAGAAATGAACTGGATTATTAACCAATGGACGACAGAGCAGCATATTCATAGTCATAACATGCTGGACACCCTGTCAGCCTTTCAGATTAACGTTGTTGAATTACAGGGAAAAGGAAAACAACAAATAAAGGAGTGCTTAAAGCATAACTCTCACCAAAATACATCCTAGGGTCTGTTTGTGAATGTACCCGAGTCAAACTTTAGTTTAAAAGCATATTAAGGACGGAAGCGCCACTTTTAAGATTTACCGTATTTTCGTTTTTCGGTCAAATGGCCTCTTGAATGGGAGTAGTAGGAGCACTTTATATACTAGTCCTACACAACATGAGACTTTGCTCCAAGTATCACCGTGGTATGAGCGTGTCAGCTGTGTGGCGTGTCCGTTTTTATTTGGGTTCCCATGGTAACAGGTTAGAGCGTGCACGCTGCCTGTGTGCTAGAAACAGGACCGAGGCCTATTGTTCACGCCACACGCCAGCGTGTTGGAAGAGTTTCCAGAAAACATAGAATAGGAAAAGATGTTTATATGTCATTTAGACACAAATACATATTAATACATGACATGTTGATGTTTGAAGGGACAGACACACACTCACACAGAAAGAAAGACACACACACACACACTCACAAACACACACACACACACACATACATACACACACTTAGAGACACACATACACAGAAACACAGACAGACACACAGAGACACACAGTTGTTGAAGAATCGCTCATAATCTGTGTTCATGTTTACTTCTCAAAAAAAGTGAGGGTGTGTGTGTGTGTGTGTGTGTGTGTGTCTGTGTGTGTGTGTGTGTGTGTGAGTGGGTGTGTGTGATAGAGAAAGAGGAAGTAGACGTGTTGTTGATGCAACCGGAGGAGAGTTGTTGCAATAAGTTTAAGTTCTGTAAACAGGTGTGAGAAATAATCCCAGATATATTCATGCTATAGCCTGAAGGTAATGAGTAAAAACACACACACACACACACACAGACAGACACACAGACAAACACAGACAAACACACACAAACACACACACAAGCACACACACACACTGAGCTCTCTCGACCCAAACACAACCATCATTTCTAAATATCCGTCGGGCTCGGTTTGGGTATCCATGCCTTAGTATGTGTGTCTGTCTCTGTGTGTGTGTCTTTGTCTGTGTGTGTCTGTGTGTGTGTCTTTGTGTGTGTCTGTGTGTGTGTGTGTCTGTGTGTGTCTGTGTTTGTGTCTGTGGGTCTGTGTGTTTGTGTGTGTGTGTCTGTCTGTGTGTGTGTCTGTCTGTGTGTGTCTGTGTCTGTGTGTGTGTGTCTGTGTGTCTGTGTGTGTGTGTGTGTGTGTGTGTGGGTGTCTGTGTGTGTGTGTGTGTGTCTGTCTGTGTGTGTGTGTCTCTTTCTCTGTGTGTGTGTGTGTGTGTCTCAGAGTGTGTGTGTATGTGTCTGTGTCTGTCCCATCAACAGACAAATACCTGCAAAACTAATGACATTCCCATCAGCCTTAGCTGTACTTTGTGTGTAATGGTAATTAACAAACGTTAGCATGCTAACACGCTCAACTATGATGGTAAACATGCAGCATTATACCCGTTAAGCTAAGCTAATCAAATGCTGGCTGTGGCCTAATATTTACAGTTTTTTCCGATTGCTTAACAACAGTGGGCACAACTGGAGTCACATGTGCATAGCTCGAACTACAGTCTGCACTACCAACAGTCACCTGAGCTAAACAGTTCACATCACCTGCAAAACAGGCTCAGTACAGCCAAACAGTATGCACACGCCTCACTGAGATAACACACACTGTCACTCAGAACACACTGAGGGTAAAAACACTAGCATCACACACCAATACAGAAATTACAAACTTTCTCATCTTTACAGTTTGAACAATTTGAGTGACTTGACACTACTCAACTGTTTATTTAAGGAAAAAATATAGATTGTATAGCATACCAATTTTTACATAAGGTAAACAAGAAGGAATGAAAATCAGTTTTCTTCAATAAAGTATTTTGTCTCTAGTAATTTATGGAATTACTGGGGGGAAAAAACTAAAGGTACATAACAGTACCAGAGAATAGTGTGACTAATCCTGCCTCTCTCCAGCATCATGTGGCAAGTTCATCACATTGGATGTATGCATTATCTCTAAATACAAATTACTGTAATGTGGTGTTTCTATTGCTTTCACCTCCATTACTTTCTGAAAAACAGTAAGAACGCAGTTTTACTATTGTAAAGATATAGTGTTTTTCACTTTTTTTTTATAGCTGCGTACATAACCTCAGACATCTTACCAGGACATGTTGGTATCTTTGCTCTTTTACCCGTTTCTCTCAAACAGTACAGTGTAGAATTGTTTCATTCTTATTTGGTGTTTGTATACAAAAAAATACTTTCTGAGCTTTCTCTGTATAAATACCATATATGTTCACTAACTAGTCTAAAACAAGACACCTGCTTAGGCTTTCAGTTAAAATTGCAATCAGCAGTGTTTGATAGGCACAAGACTGAAATCTATTCTGTTTTGAATGTGTGGTTTACAGTTTTGACAGCAGTGTGTTAGCATTTGTACAAAGTGCTGTAAATCTACAGTGTTTTGCACGTTGTGGTTAAAGTCATGGGATAAGTGTGTAGAGTTTTGAAAACTGTGTTCAAGCAATGAAAAATGAACTAGAGTTGGGTCCACATGAACTGCTGCTGTGCAGACTGTAGTTAGAGTTTTGCACATGTGACTCCAGTTGTGCCCGCTGTCGTTTAGCAATCGAAAAAAACTGTAAATGACTGCGGTACATAACCTGTTAATAAGGACATATTGATCATATCTAGTAATGAAGTGTTAACCATGGGTAATGCTTCTTTGAGTAGCCTCGTTGGGATGGGGTCCAAGAGACAGGTAGATGGCTTAGCTGAAGATACCTTTACCATTAGTTGTTGAAGGTCTATAGGATAAAAGCAGTCTAAGTATACGTCAGGTCTAGTCGTTCTTTCTAGCAGTCCTGCATTGAAAGGTGAACCGTTAGAAGTTGAGGGCAAAAGGTGATGAATTTTATCTCTAATTGTTATTATTTTATCATTAAAGAAGCTCATGAAGTCATCACTACTCAGAGCTAGAGGAATAGATGGCTCAGTAGAGCTGTGACTATCTATCTGTCAGCCTGGCTACAGTGCTGAAAAAAAACCTTGGGTTGTTCTTGTTTTCTTCTATTAATGATGAGTAATAGTCTGATCTGGCATGTCTGAGGGCCTTCCTATAGGTTTTCAGACTGTCTTACCAGTGCAAACGAGACTCTTCCAGTTTGGTGGAGCGCCATTTACTTTTAAGTTTTCGCGAGTTTTGCTTTAATTTACGAGTTTGGGAGTTATACCAAGGTGCTAGTTTCCTTTGCTTCATCTTCTTCTTTTTGAGTGGAGCAACAGAGTCTAAAGTAGTCCGTAGGCAGGCCGTAACACCATCTACACAATTGTCGATTTGAGAGGGACTAAAGTTACATATACATAAAGGTCCTCTGTTGTATTAAAACAAGGTAATGAGTTTAGTGCTGTTGGAATGTCTGCCTTAAATTTAGCTATTGCACTGTCAGATAGGCATCTAGTATCGAAGCATTTATCAAATTTCGTATAATCGGGTATTAAGAATTCGAAAGTAATTAAGAAGTGGTCTGATAATAAAGGATTTTGCGGGAATACTAATACATCTTCAATTTTGATACCATATGCCAGCACGAGGTCGAGGGTGTGGTTAAAACAGTGCGTGGCCTCATGCACACTTTGACTGAAGCCAATAGAATCTAGTAGTGAGTTGAAAGCAGTACTAAGGCTATTGCTGTCAATGTCCACATGGATATTAAAATCACCTACAATAAGTACTTTGTCTGATCTAAGGACTACACATGATAAAAACTCTGAGAATTCAGTTAAAAATTCAGAATACGGACCTGGAGCTCGGTAGACAACAACAAATATAATTGGCTGTACTGATTTCCGTGTTGGATGTTGAAGATTAAGAACAAGGCTTTCAAAAGAGTTATAATTTAGTTTCGGTTCAGGGTTAATTAACAGGCTTGAATCAAATATGGCTGCAACTCCCCCTCCTCGGCCTGAGCCTCTAGGAATTTGAGTATTAATATGACTGGGAGGAGTGGCTTCATTTAGACTAACATATTCTTCATGGCCCAGCCAGGTTTCAGTAAGACAGAATAGATCAATTTGATTATCAGATATCAATTCGTTTACTAGTACTGCTTTAGAAGACAGAGATCTGATATTTAGTAATCCACATCTAATTTTCCTATCCTTTTCTATCATTGCAGTGGTAGTTTTAATTCCAAATAGGTTGTTAAGTATTGCCCCTCTCTTGGTTACCTTTGATTTAACTGATCTGTGTCGAGGAACAGACACCGTCTCATTTTTTGGGACAGGCTGTGGCTGACGTGAACTGGATGCTAAATTGACTGTTTGCAGTCAACTTCTTATTACTTAGGAGATTCACCACTTTGTATGGTCTGTTGTTGATTATAATTGGAATAGTACTAGTACTACATGTTACTGGAATAGTACTAGTACTACATGCAGTGTTGTAATGTAACGGAGTACAAATACTTCGTTACTGTACTTAAGTAGAAATTTCACGTATCTGTACTTTACTTCGCTATTTAAATTTATGTCAACTTTCACTTTTACTCCACTACATTTCCTAGATAAAATGTATACTTTTACTCCGTTATATTTCCACTAAGCATCTTCGTTACTCGTTACTAAAAAATAAAATTAGAAGAAATGTGTGCGACTGCAATAAGGGAGGTTTGGCGAATCACTGTTCCTAGACGCCACACGCTCTATTTCAGCGCTTGTTTGTTGCTAAAGGAGGAGGACGCACAACTGAAACCGCCATGGAAGCACGAGCCCCTACTGGAGGATCTCCCGTTATCGTAGATGACCAGGCTTGACATAAGCAACGGCCCGATGGCCCAGGGCCAGTAAAAACGTATGTCGGGCTGGTTGCAGCCACAGTCACTGGTGTGTGCGTTACTTCACGCAGCACATGTACTGACTGGAAACGTTACAGAGGATTATTTACCGCCGATGGCGCAGATGAACTAACGCTACACTCGTTACTGTAAGTAGCCTAGCCTACAATAAAACCTCCATGATTAAAGAGTCAATAGTTATCAATAACCCATGTACCTGTTCTACAGGCAGAAACACGTAGAAACCATATCTCAGTCTGCGCTGTCCACTCTCGTCCACCGCGCTGTGCAAACACAGCTCTACTCTGCAAATAGCGACTTTACAAACGAGCTAAAATGAAAGATGTCAGTTTGTAGTCCAACTGTTTGTCTTAATTTGCAACCAATCTTGAACTTTGGACAAACTCTTGTAAACGTAGCTGCTGTCTAAACGAGCCATCCTCTCCGCTGGAGCGGTAAAACTATGGATGTATTATAAGACCAAAACAAATACATGTGGCTACTTAATATGCACATGAATGACGCGTTCTTCATTGTTGACGATGTTGCCGGTTGTATTATTTAGCAACAGAATTGTCTTATTTCAAATTAGGCATACAGGACTAATCGGAGATCATTTTCTAGTTAAGTAGCCTATCTAGTTATCATTATGGATTTTCCATGTTTTTAGGGGTTTGCTTACTAATGTAAAAAAATATAGCATTAATTTAGTAAGAAAGCGAAAATATCAAACAAGATGATGGTATTAGGTATAATTTGATTTTCTTTATTTGAAAGTCCGGCCCCTGGAGTGTCTGCTTAAAAAAATTCTGGCCCTTGGAAAAATGTAGTTGATGACCCCCTTGCTGCTAATGGCACAACATCCAGTGGCAGTGGCTAGCTGGGTTAGAACCATTTTCTAAAGCATATAAGTGCGGCGTATATTTTCCTGCTTTTTTGTCCTTTTCCAATCACACCTATGATATTTCTTTCAGGGCCAGTAAAAATGTAGAAGGGGCCAGCAAAACTCTGATCTACTGGCCCCGGGGGCCAGTGGGGATTTTTTTTTATGTTGAGCCCTGCGACCACCCTGACGATAGTGGTGAACTCGGTGAACAGGGTAGTGGTGAAAATAACGTCATACACCTGTGTTACAAGAAATGTTTCTGTACATTGATGTCATCTCTAAAAATATGCTGTTTGTTCTTTGAACTTAAGATAATTGCGCCTGAAAAGTCCTAGAAAAGAATGTGATTTTGATTTGATGAGTGAGATTAAGAAGATATGGGAACCCTGAATATGCTTTATGCTTTACTATAAGAAAGCTACAATAAAAGTTCTAACCGCTTGCTTTTTAAAAAAAACAACTTTTACTTCAAATACTTAAGTACATTAAATATCAGAAAATTACTTTTGATACTTAAGTACAATATATATCAGATACTTTAAGACTTTTACTTAAGTAATATTCTAAAAGGTAACTTCCACTTCTACCAAAGTCTTTTTCTAGTATGATACTTGTACTTTTACTCAAGTATTGCTTTCTAGTACTTTATACAACACTGACTACATGTTACTGGAATAGTACTAGTACTACATGTTACCCTGCAGAAAACATTTTCAGATTCATCCACTTGTATAGTGCCATCAGGATCAATACCTGGGGGGCATGAATCTGTGATATTTTCAACAGAATGTCAATACTTGCCTTTCAGTTTGGTCGTTATGTTGTCAGATAGCAGCCTGGCTCCGTGTCGGTTTGGGTGGAGACCATCATGCTTCAGCAGGTTGGGCCGGTCCCAGAACAAGTTGCAGTTGTTGACATAGGGAATGCTCAGGGAAGTGCAGAGTGGTTCAAGCCAGGTGTGGAGCCAGAACAGTCTGGACCATCTCTCAGCACCCTTCCTGTAGGTAGGTAGAGGCCCAGAGATGACGATCTGTTTTCCTGTGCCCATCATGGTGGAGAGGAGAGTGGTGAAGTCTCTCCGGAGTGCTGTCGACCGTGCTTGGAAGTTGCTGGATGTCACGGACCTTGGCACCAGGGAAGCAGTAGACCTTGGAGGGACCGCTAGGTGAAGGGGGAATGTAGAGGTCCCTGACCATGGAGCTTCCGATGACCAGCATGGAGGTTGATGAGTCCGAGGGGGGAGAGGATTGAGGGCGCGTTGACTGTGTGGATGGACCAGGATGAAGAGAAGGGAACTCTGCATCGTTCATCAGAATGCTGTAGCTATTTTCTAGTCGTAGGGGTTGGGCTGGACCTGAGCGTTGTCCTGACCGCCTGCTCTGGTGCTTGCTTATACGCCATGGCTCAGGCTGGTGTGGAGTGGAGCTGGTCAGCAGAGCAGAAGCCGAGGAGAGACAACAGGGTCAGAGGTTGTATTAGTGCGTGGTGGGGTGAGAGTATTGCAGGGCACAGTGGAATCAAGACATCCGACAGTGTGTGTGTGAGGGGAACTTCCAATGATAATGGTGTCGAGGAACTGTTCACTTGCCTTGATCAGGTGGAGAGTCGATATTTTGGCTTCAAGTTCCACTATCTTCTGGCTGAACAGGAGGCACAAGTCACAGCCAGGTGAACAGCTGAGGGGGGGCATCGTGTAGCTTGCTAGTTTAGCTAGTAGCAACGTTGATGGAGGCCTTCTCCTAAAATCCCTCTTCACAAGTCGAATTACAATGCAGGTGCTCCTGCTTGTGTTAGCAAGCTGTGGATAGGCCGTTACTGCTACCAAAATATAGAATAGAATTCCAAGGAGGCCAAATCCTGAGGGGTCCGCGTTACCTCCCGCTAACAGGCAGGCTAACTAGCCGCTAGCACAACAAATACCTAGACGTTAGCTAACGGAGCGGAGGAAAGTTTTGCAAACAACGGAGAAACTGCAGCCAGTTAGGTCCGGTTAAAATACAGCTAAAACGGTGTAAATAGTGACTGTATTTCGTTGTGGAGGACTTAAAATCGCAAGACGTTAAGCGTTAAGCATCTGCCGTTGTCTGCAACAAGAAACAGGAAGTCGGGCGGAAACGGAAGTGACGTTCACAATGCAACACACTAGCTACCTAGTGTGTAAACAGTTGCAGCGTCCGCCTAACCCGGCCCACCTGCTTCTCTTCGTAGTCATCAGATTTGTTTATCATATAATCAATAATATAGTGAGAGTAGAGGGAGGCAGGCCAGTACAGCCTTTCATCAATGTTTTCATTTGTTTCCTATTGTATGCATCCTGTCCCAGAACTGCTTGTTACTAACCTAGCTCTGGGGAGTTTACTCCCCGGAGTTCTTATGTTTCTTCTTCGCAGAGCCATGCTCTGCGATTCCCTTCAACGCCCGGCCGCATCCTGCAGCATCCAGCCACGTCCTGCTGGGTCCGCTGCATCCACCCATGCTCTGCAGCGCCACGTTTCATCCCGCAACGCCCTGCTGTGATGTTCATACACACAGAGTAGTCAGGATCCGGTATAGGAGAATGCACTACTCAGTATGACACGATGTGCCATGCTATGACATGAACTTCCACGACTACCTTCGAAGTCCCTGTTCCATTATCTTTAATGTGACTATTATTACCACTGTTCATCACACCCCCAACCAGCCCCGTCAGACACCGCCTACCAAGAGTCTGGGTCTGCCGAGGTTTCTTCCTAAAGGGAGTTTTTCCTCGCCACTGTCGCAACAGCCACTGCTAATGCTTGCTCTTGAGGGAATTACTGTAATTGTTGGGGCTTTGGAAATTATAGAGTGTGGTCTAGACCTACTCTATCTGTAAAGTGTCTTGAGATAACTCTGTTATGATTTGATACTATAAATAAAATTGAATTGAACTGTGGCCTTATTTTGTGACTTGAAGCATTGGGGATCACAACATTTAGGCAAAAGATCCTATGACCATGTCCTGTCGGGGCTGCAGCCTCTGTAAGTTGTAAATAATGGCAGCCAGGCGGAAACACTGCTGGACTTTAAACTGTAAAGTTGTTTATCCGAAGTATAAAGGGACGTAGGACAGCGTAAGGAGGTTGCTTGGGGTAGTGGATGGGTAAAAAAATAGGACTTTGACCCAGGAGAGCCGGGTTTGCTTCCCGTGTGTGGCGATTTTCAGCAATTTTGTTTTTAATAAAAAAAATGTTAAGCCTTCCCCAATGTTTCTTTCCTAAACTCAACCATTTATTGTTTTCCTAAGCATGTTGTTGTCGTTTTTTCTGTGTTTTTGTCGCTTTTTTGTGTTATTAAAGCCTTTCCCTGTGTTTTTTCGCTCAGATAGTTCTGGTTCTGCTTGGCTCTTCCTTCATTGGGAGGATGGATGCTCCGCCCCCGACTCTCCACTCCCCACAGACTCCAAACTGAGGCAACAAAACACAGATCCAGGAAAGATGGTGGTCCAATACTGGTCCAGTATTAAACAAGAAACAAGCTGTAATGTAACCCTACAGGACAGATGTTCAGCATTAGTTAGCGTCCACTAAAAGTTCTGTTGTTGCTGCTGACAGACTCAGATTATTATTCTAAGTGTCTGACAACATTATGGAATGGATCCCTACAGAGATAGACCTTTTAGTTAAAGAATAAGATCCTTTTAGTTTAACTCCATGTAAATAATCAGTACTGACAGCTGTTCGTCATGTGAGGAGCCCTGACGCTGCATCTCACCCTCGACAATATTTTGAAAGATAAGAAAGAACATCACAAATTATTTTATAATACTTTTAAGAACCCGCAGGAACCCTGAAGACTTTCCCAGCAGCCTCCTCCACGTCTCTGTGGTGTTTGTGGTCAAATGTCAGCGCCACCTTGTGGGGGATGTGGCATAGGATACCATCATTGGAGATGTTGAAAAAAAGTGACTCCAGTTGACTCTAACTGCATGATAAGACAAGGCATTACAGTATACTGTAGTAATGTTTCCTTACCTCCACATATTGGCATCTGGCCTCATTCACAACGTCAGAGTTCCTTTGAAATGGAACTGTATAGAGCTGCTTCATGGCCATATGGTTCCTTCTGGGTGGGTTAAGTCTTGTCGTCATTTCCCTGAAGCAGCTTATGAGGATATATTCATTAATACGGGCTTCAAAGACTGGAAACATTTTTCTGAGGGTTGTGGCAAACATGAAGCCAGCAGGGCACATGCTGCAGCGCTGGGGGAAATGGATGGTTTCAAGCATAGTCACCAGCCAGGACGGGGAAATATTATTAACCAGCTGAACAACGATGCCAGCGACAAGTCCTTCATTGAAAGACATAGACAGCACATCATGATGGTAGTAGTCCTGTTCTGTGCAAAGCAAGAAACCCCATTGTATCGGGAAAACCTAGATGCGTTAAACAAGGGTAACTTTTTGGAACTACTTGACCTGGTTTCCAAATATGACCCAGAAATAAAAAGGCGACTGGATGAATTATCCAAGAATGTGTGGATCACTATACTTGGCAGCAGGCAACGTTGGCATACCGTTAGCTAGTTAACACTATACTTGGCAGCAGGTAAGGTTGGCCTACGTTAGCTAGTTAACACTACACTTGGCAGCAGGTAACGTTGGCCTACCGTTAGCTAGTTAACACTACACTTGGCAGCAGGCAACGTTAGCCTACCATTAGCTAGCAGCTGTATCAAACACGGTTAAAATGCTGACAGCTAAACGGTGTAAGAGTTTGTCTGGATTTCACCGTGGAGGATTCCAACCGGGGGACGTACGACAGTCTGCACTGCAGCTGCCATTGTCTGAAAAACAACACACGTGTTGTGTTCACTTCAAACTCGCCTCGCCAGCCTCGTGCTGCATTCAATGTTAGTGTAAAATACCATTTTCCTATTCAGTGGTAGTTTTTGTCGTTTAACAGGAATTTACTGGTGAAATAAGGAAGAGGCTTGATATTTATATAACCTCATATCATTTATTTTTATATAACTATTTGACTGAAATGGTTATCAGAAACAATCTCAGAAATAATTTGTTATTTAAAAAAAAATGGTCTAAAATGGTTTGACTAAAACTATATTGAGTTCTCTTTGGACTAAAACTAGCCGAAAGAAAAGAAAAAGAAACACAGCTACTTTTCAACATTACCAAAGACCTATTTTACACAGCTGCATGTAACGGTTAATATAAGTGGAATATTCACGTTCATTAACAGCTTAAGTCAGAATATTGTCTTTTCAGAATGAGGGCAAAAACCAGAACCATATGTGCGTGTAAATGGAGTCACTGAGCGATCCAGTTGTTCACGAGAAAGATTACTACTCACCAGGGAGGGGTGGAGCCAGCAGCTGATTGGACAGCAGCTGCAGGTGCTCTAGGGTGATGTCACGGATAGCATGTATGTGGAAGAGACGAGTGAAGGTGTGGGGACTCTTCGGGGCAAAGATGTTGAGCAGGGCCATACGACAGTATAACCGAGCCAGCGCACTCTCACAGCGAAGCAGTTCCCTTAAAGCAAAGCAGGTAAAAACAGATTTGATACATTTGGAGCGCTGGCGCAGAATGCACTTACATGATGCTGTTAGGTGTATAGGCTACCTGTGAATCTGAATGTTGCTGCTGTCCAGTGAGACTAAGCCGTTAGCCGCAGTCCGTCGAGGTCCAGCAGGCGGACGCTCCAGCATCTCAATAGGATACCAATACCTCACCAGCACCACGCCGTGCAAACCAAAGGTCTTTAACATGCCCCGGATAGCAAACTTGGGCAGGGCTGTCCCTCCTGTGGTGCTGTTGGTGTTGTTGCTGTCCGGAGAGCGGAGTCAAGCCTGTGTTGAGTGAGAAATGTTAAATAGTTTGCAGAGACCCAAAGACGAGTTTGATGCGTCAAATACAGTGCTTACTTTAAATGAACCCTGAAATGATCTCATTTAAAAGTGTGTAGGGATGTAGGTGAACGGTACCTTTGCAAACTTTGTCAATAGTGAACTTGTTGGCCTCGTCCTTAATATCCTCGATGGTAGGGAGGTACAGGTCCCGAGGAATGCCGCCATTCTCTTCATACAGGAACTCCACTGTCTGTCTTGCTATGTCCACCATGCCTGTTGTCAGCAAAATACACCACGGAGACAAACACTGTCAAAGTTGTCCTTGTTTCATTTATATTAACCACATTTGTGCAGAAAATCCACTTCATCCCACACTGGTCCAACAGCAGAGCAACTTCTCCAAGAGCATGGGCCAGTTTAGGGGGGCAAATCAATTTTAGTGCTTCAAGTTAGAGTTTGCAAACTTGTCTGTTAGTACAAACAATGACAGGTTCAAAGGGTTTGAAACAGGCTTAATATCCTGTGTGTCTGTCGCCGATGCTATACACCTGTAACACAGACAAGGAAAGGGTTAACAGAAACGTAGTGTTGGCCAATCAGAAGAGGTTGTGCCAAACTCCCACCTTTGGCTGAGTCTCTATCTGATCTGTCAGAGGGAGAGCAGGAGACGGTTGGGAAGTTTAACGTTGGTAGTCCCAGAGAAGAAGTTGGTCATTTCATGGCACAGATTAGAACCCAAATTGAAACGTAAGCAACTCAAATTGCTGAATGTTAGAACATTGTGTCAAATTGGTCGTTATTACTATGAGTTATAAAGTGTCAGGTTTAGTGTTAATAGTGTCAAAAAACGTTAGCTGACATTGTTGTTCAGTAGCTCAGAGATTATCGGCTAATGAAATTACTGATTTAGCATGGGCACTGTATCCGTGTCACATTCTCATTAGGAGATGAGCCCCCCTAAAAGTCTGATCCTAGAATCACACAAACATAGGTTTTACTAACATTTAAATACTATTTAAGTAATAGATTTTTATTCCCAATTTATATATACATTCTTGTATTTTATTTTTTGAATAGTTGTTCTTGTATTCTATCATATTTTTCATTGCTTGTATATTCTCTACTGTATGTGTGCTGTGTGTCTGAACTTTTGCTGCAGTAGCTTCTGCTGACGTTTCCCAGCTTGTGATCAATAAAGTCGATTTTATCTAATCTAATCTAAAATTCAAAGCTTACCTTAACATTCACACCTAAATATGCTTACGCTAAGTTATTTTTGAATGATTTTATTTTGTTCTTTACCAAGCTGCAGAGCTCCTTTGATTTGGTCCAGGCCAGATTTCCTCTCAGCCTCGTTAGGGAAGCTCCTACGAATGGTAGGGAACACTTTGGTCTCCCAGGCCTTTACCAGCAAGGTGTAGTGGTCCTCCTAGAGTCAGACACACACCTCAAAAACAATGAGGAGTACAAACTTAAAATGCATTTGGAAGTCAACATTAAAGGTCACATGGCATGAAAATATGACTTTATGAGGTTTTAACATTAATATGCGTTCCCCCAGCCTGCCTATGGTCCCCCAGTGGCTAGAAATGGTGATAGTTGTAAACCGAGTCCCAGGTATCCTGCTCTGCCTTTGAGAAAATGAAAGCTCAGATGGACCAATCAGGAATCTGTTCCTTATGCGGTCATAAGAGGCAACGTTACCTCCCCTTTTGGCCCACCCATGAGTGAGAGTGACCCCCCTCTCCTCCTCAATAGCTACAGACACAGAAATGGCACATCCTAAGGAAAGCTCATTGTGGGACTGGCTCTAGTGGCTGGAATTCTGCACCAAGGCTGAATTTCAGGAAAAATACTTCAGATACAGTATTAGGGGACCACTAAGGTCTATATAAAAGAGACTTCAGATACAGTATTAGAGGACCACTAAGGTCTATATAAAAGAGACTTCAGATACAGTATTAGGGGACCACTAGGGTCTATATAACAGAGACTTTAGATACAGTATTAGGGCACCACTAAGGTCTATATAAAAGAGACTTCAGATACAGTATTAGGGGACCACTAGGGTCTATATAACAGAGACTTTAGATACAGTATTAGGGGACCACTAAGGTCTATATAAAAGATACTTCAGATACAGTATTAGGGGACTGCACAGTATTAGGGCTGCACAATGGATCGCAATTTTATCGAAATCGCAATATGAACTAGTGCCCTATCCAAGTTGCAGAGGGGCGCAATATTTGTTAAAGGCAAATTGTGTCAATCCACTTAAAAAATAAAGTATTGTGGTGCTGCAGAGACATCCCAGCCTACAAATCCCATCCTACAGACTAAAGAAAACATCTGTTTGGTACAGATCTTTGCCAAAAAAAACAACAACAAAAAACTACACTTCAATACATTTTTTAAAATACTTTTCAATGAGAAGAATGATATAACAATGATCCCTCCAATATCGTGAATCATATCGCAATTGCAATATCAGTCAAAATAAATAATCTTAATAAGATATTTTCCTCATATCATGCGGCCCTACACAAATTACTAAAGTAATTTTGGTATTTTTCAACCTGGACTCTATTTTCCGATGCATTAGTGTCTAAGTGACTAATCGGCACAAAAAGGACAAATGTTCAGCGTCAGTTTCCATCAACTAAAAGTTAAATTTTCACCGCTGACAGACTCAGATTATTATTCTAAGTGTCTGACACCATTATGGAATGGATCCCTACAGAGATAGACATTTTAGTTAAAGAGTAAGATCCTTTTAGTTTAACATGAAACAGCCCCGAAATCACCATCACCAAACTCCACCAGACTCCATGTAAATAATCAGGACTTTTAGCGTGTATAGAGCCAGCATATTTCCACCAGACTCCATGTAAATAATCAGGACTTTTAGCGTGTATAGAGCCAGCATATCTCCACCAGACTCCATGTAAATAATCAGGACTTTTAGCGTGTATAGAGCCAGAATATCTCCACCAGACTCCATGTAAATAATCAGGACTTTTAGCGTGTATAGAGCCAGCATATCTCCACCAGACTCCATGTAAATAATCAGGACTTTTAGCGTGTATAGAGCCAGCATATCTCCACATGTAAATGGGTGAAGGGTTTATTTCAACCAATTGTTGGAACAGTGGAAAGATTAACCAAGACGGCTTTTGATAGTTTTATTTAGTTTCTGTCCACTTTGAACAAAGTGTGTTTTACGCTGATAAAAGTCCTGATTATTTACATGGAGTCTGGTGGAGTTTGGTGATATTGATCTTGGGGCTGGGTAATGTTAAATAAAAAGGATCTTACTCTTTAACTAAAAGGTCTATCTCTGTATGGATCCTTTCCATAATGTTGTCAGAATAATAATCTGACATAACTTTTAGTGGACGCTAACTGATGGTGCTCAATTGCCCTTAAAGTTATGGTACATCTTAATTATTGTTCTCATCAGTCACTTATAATCAAAATAATGGGAAAATAAGGTCCAGGAAAAAAAAAACTAAGTTACCCTTTACCAAAAGTTTAAATATAAAGCTTTCAAGGTCACTTTAGTCGACAGAAACCCACCTTTTTTTTTTTTTAATGTGAACCAGGGGCCACATTCCTCCAGCTACATCCTCCAGGATGGGGCCGAGCCGCTGGCAACAGTAGGTAAAGTAGACCCTGCCTTTAGGGGCCTGACCGGGGGGTCTCTGAACGCTCCCAGCCGATCCAGCCACGTCGCATGTGTTTGTACAAACGCAGGGTCACATTCTCAGTTACGACTCAATGCTAAGAGGTAATGACATATTTTAAAACAAATGCTAAAACTTGATGCAGTTTGAGTTAAGGAAGCAAGATCTGCTTGAAAAATACCTTCTTTTTTTTAATTGAAAGAGCAGCCAGATAAGATAAGATACAATGCTTTTAAGGAGTTGAAAATACAATGTATGCTTAAAATTGATAACATAGATTGCTGTATGGATTTCTAAGTTGACTAAATGGGAAAGAAATGAGGCAGTAGATCGTGTATGAAGAGAGAGATAATTTGTCTCCTGTCTCACCAGGAAGTAGAGCCACATCCAGCCTGACACTCTTCCACTGCAGCAAACTGGAGCCATTATAATGCACTGCCTTACCATTACTGGCACACACACACACACACAGACAGAGATGGAAGAACACAAAAGAGAAGGAAAAAAAAAAGAGAGGAGTGGGGAAAGGATCTCAGAGTTAATATGCAGGCAAACGTACTTATGAAACAGACAAGTGCCGACAGGGTTGGTCCATGCTCCGTCTCTCTTCTCCGCCTCGCTGGCAAAACCAAAGGACACAACCGGGCCACTGTCCTCCTCAGAGTCTCCATAGGAGACAATTTCTATCTCCCAGTAAAAAGATGGGGCCTGTAGGGACAAAGAGAAGTAATCACAACAATCAGGGAAATTGTTCAGTTCAGTTGCTCACAGTCAAATTTAAGGTAAAATAAGAGGAAGAAAAGAGCGAGTCAATATGTGTATAAAGTAGCGTAAAGTAACATAGCTACAGTGCAAGAAACGTTAACTTAATGTAAAAACGTGAACAGGATTTGAAGGAAGATTAGGTTTTAAATTGATCCCCAGTGGGGAAAAAAACATCTTTTAAGGATGCATCAAATCCATGATTTGGCTTCAGATTTGGCTGAATATTGGTCTTTTTGACGGGTTGGGTTTTGGACAAATGTACTCACACACTGTGCCTTGATTGTTTGTATGACTGTTGTATAATAAAAAAAAGAAGCAATCTAGCCTGGCTCCGCCCTCCTACGTACTTCCGCTAATCATATTCAGGTGTGCTTTTCGCCCAAATTGGCGTGGCATCCGTGGCCGTGAAGAGGCATTGAGTTTAGCCAGGGACCTAGAGCGTGCCAATGAGAAAGCAATGGAAGAGAATGAAAAAGGTTGAATGTGAAGACATTAATCAATGCAATAAACAATATGAGTTAGCTCTACACCGTGATGCGGAAAGAGCAGAAGTTATAGCTAAAGAGAAACAATGCACAATGCAGAGCAGAACAGATGGAGTCAGAAGGAAGGAATATAATAAAGAGGAAGACAGCGATAAATCGGGAGAAAAAGAGAATGAAACAGATGCTGTCGGACCTAGACAGTGGAGTAGGCCTACCCTACAGGGAACAGCTACAGATATGCCGGTCACGCAAAACCAAGGCAAAAAAAAGAGTAGGAGAGAGAGATGATGAGAGCAAACAAAGGGAAATCAGGGCAAAACAGCGAGGAAAAAGAGAAGGAAACCTATGCTGACTACAACTTCAGGAGAAGAAGAACTCCCATTGCAGGTAAATGTTTATTTAATGTAATTTTAGAAACCGATCGACAGAAGCCTACCTCTCAAGGATCACCGTCCCGTCAACGGGACACTTTGTGGCGTCGCTGTAACCTCGATAAAACTTCCACTCACTAGCGTTTTTATAACTTTAAAGCGTTACATCTTCAAAATATACAGCCAGACACGCCAATTGAAAGCTTAGCCTCTAATGATTAAGCCCACATACAAAGCATACGATGATTTATCGCAGTTACACAACTGTTCCAAAGTAACAGAAAATCAAACCATTCAGCCGTAATCCGCACAACTGGTCGTTAGAGAGCCGAAGTCACGGTGGACCTCATGGGACCTAAACTCGGACAAAATATCAACGGTAGTGAAAGGGGAGAAGCAACTAAGGTTTTTGATCCCGTTTGAATTGAGCCATGGATTACAAATATGATGTTGGTCAATTTAAAAGAGAATTTTTCAACCGAAGAAGTCTGTTAGCCGTAGGTTTGTCATAGTACCACTTAGTTTAGTGTGAAACCGCTCAGTGAACTAGGCTACATCTCCCGTCTCACCTAGCTTGATGCTCGCTAGCTAGCTAGCTTAGCTTAGCTCTGTTCCACAACACATGTAACGTTATGTTACCTGCTGTGTTTTATCCAGTCAGGTGTTTTCAGCAGAGAAGCAAAAGAACAAGCGAGATCCGCTGCTCATTAGAGTGACATTACATCAACGTCATCCATGAAGTGTGGAGTCTTTCTAATGACGTATTTTCAGTCTCATACTTCAACAGTCTAACAATAAACGGAGACTTTCTTCGGTTGAGAAATTATCTTTTTAAATTGACGAAAATCATATTTGTAATCCATGGCTCAATTCAAACGGGATCAAAAAATAATTATCTTTCCATAGACCCTCGTTCATAAGACCTTTCAGCAACAAAGTGGTATTTTGACCAAAACTTGATTTTCATAAATCCCCAAGAGTCAGGAGTGAAGTGGGCGTCATTGTAATCGCTAGCTTCTAAGGTTTCCATAGACACCTCATGTGAACCAATCCGTTCAGGTTTGCATCTGATATGGCCAATGAAAGCGGACAAGCCGATGACATCATGTCAGGGACCACGTCGAGACGATCAACGTTTCCTCTGACCAGTTAGATTTAAATGCTACAAGACCCGCCTATCTTTTTAGCCAATGAGCAGACAATTCGAATGATACCAAATATGGGCATGACATTTTAACCCTGTGTTGGCAGGTCTGTCAAAGCAAAAACTGGGCCTATCACCAGGATATAACAGCCTATGGAATTTGTAATGACTTATTTCTGTGTATTTATGTATATAGTTATTTCAATTATGTATGTTGGTGTGTTTGTGTATTTGAGAAGTATTTTATTATATACTTTATTGGCTTTTTTTCTTTGCAATTTTCAAATTGAAATAAGAAAAACGGACAGACATTTCTGTAGAAGAAAAATCATATAAAATCAATCTTTGCATTGGTTGAGAAACGGTTGCACAGATGTCAATAGTACTACAAAAGTACTTTATCGATATCACTGATCTTCTGACTGATGAAATGCTCTTTAAAAAGATTATTATTTCAACACGTTTGTCATTAATGAATATATTGACATCGAACCACATTTTCTGCTACTATGACAAGTCAAAATGTCTGCTGTGAAGAAGGTCCATTAGCTTTTAAATGGACAAACATAATTCAAAGAGGATCTAAAAATGATTTTTCATTATCCGTTCCCTACCATTCATCTTTTCCTAATTGAGGTCCCATGGCAGTCCACCAGAAGGGGCGGGACTTCCCTTCTCTACCCGTAGGAAAAGGAACTTCCGATAAATCTCTTCCTTTTATTCTGAATATTAACTGTTCCTTAATTTACCTTAGACGAGTCGGCGTGGGAGGTGGAGGCATCACGTCAAGAAGAGCCGGTAAGTGTTGAAAAGCCATGTGACATAGCTGCCTTCGAGATTGATATTAAGGAGAGGAAACAGAGCCGCTTCACTTGTTAGGTCATGGTTCATTCCAGAGTTCATTCTGTTGATTTGTGTTTGTCGCTGTGTGCTCGTGGTGGAAAATAAATGGAAACAAAGTTGCGTGCAGGTCCCATCAAGGCCAGTCTAATGTTAGAAGGCCCTCTAGTGGACAGAACGTGTAACAACAACCACATGATTGTAGTGGCATTGACAATGCATACGCCTGAGTAGTGTAGAACATATTATTTAACAGGCTGCAATTGAGCATTAAATATTCAAATATTATTTGAATATTAAAAAAAGTATCAATTTGAATTTAAAAAAAGGTATCAAATTGAATGTGAATAGTATTATAGAGGAAGATTGACAGCTCTAGTACTGACACACACTGATTATTAGGGGAACCCTAAGGCATGGGAACTGCGTATGCAAGGCAACGCAGAACACATCTTTAGCGGCGCCTATTGTTTTTACTAAGATTATTCATTATCATTATTTTTCTTCTCCGCCTAAAACTCCGACTACAGCCTAAGCCATGCATGGTGGGGAGTTGCCATTTTCAGGACTGGTCCAAAACTCCACAAGGACCTCCTCAGGTGCAACAATTGACCCACTTCCACCAATAGGAGGGCCCCCCTAATGCGTCATTCAGTTCATAGAATGCAATATCTCTGCCACAGTAAATGCAATCAACACCAATCTTGTGATACTCATTCGGCATGCTGCTCTGAGAATCTGTACCAAATTTGGTGAAGATCGGCCGTTAGGGGGCGCTATAATCAACGTATAAGTGTTTTGGCCCTGTTAATCAATGTTAATGGAATATTTGCAAAGGGAATGTATCACAGACCTTGCAGCTCACACTTCTCAATATTTACTGAGGTTTACCTCCTACCGTTTTCGCTTTTGCGTGCTCCCCTGGTGTTCTACAATAAACAAACTTCTTAACCCACCTGACAAAGTTTCTACAACCTTCAGAGTGGAGAAATGTAACCCTTTTCTCCCACTTTTTCAATCCAAAATGTGTGTGTGTTCGCATCGGACCCTGTCCATTTCCTAATGTAATGCTTCAGGTCCCGCATTGGCGCAGCTCCCCAGGTCATCAGGGGCGACTGGCATCGGACGCTTGGGCCCCGTCATAACTGCTTGCAGTTGTTGTTGTTGTTATTATTATTGTAGTAAACTGTCAATATTTCAGGGTTCCCGCGGGTTCTTAAAAGTATTAATTAATAATTTGTGATCTTCTTTCTTATCTTTCAGAATATTGTCGAGGGTGAGATGCAGCGTCAGGGCTCTCACATGACGAACAGCTGCAGGGGTCAGTACTGATTATTTACATGGGGTCTGGTGGCTTTGGTGATATTGGGGCTGTTTCATGTTAAACTAAAAGGATCTTACTCTTTTGAATACACCTGTGCTTTTCCTACTATGACATGTCAACATGTCTGCTGTGACAAAGGTCTATTTATCAAGTGAAAAACTCAGTGTGTGTGAGTCTGCGTGAGAGTCCGTCTGTGTGTGAGTCCGTGTGTGTGTGTGTGTGTGTGTATTCTATACACAGACGGAATACAACTTTAAGTGAGGACAGCATCATAAAAATCGGAGAGAAACTACCTGAGAGAAGTGTGTTAGGCCCCTCCCCTTCAGGCTGAGACACCGCCCTCCTCTTTTGAAACCACCTTCACACAACCCACTGTAACTTTTAATCCTGTATTTGTAGATTCTTATGTTTTAGCCTTTAACCTTGGTTCTGTGCAGCTGTTTAACCTCACATCCCCTTTGTCTTTCTCCTCCCAGAATGCCAGTCTCTGATTCGCTGATGCCAAAGTACTGTCCCGAGGAACGTCTGACAGTGGAGGAGATCCAGTCCCACCCCTGCATGGAGGAGGAGGAGGAGATCCAGTCCCACCCCTGGGAGGAGGGGGAGGAGATCCAGTCCCATACCGAGGAGGAGGAGGAGGAGGAGGAGCCCAGCCAGTCCCTGTGATGGGAAATAAAACATTAAACTGTAAAACTCTCTCTCTCGCTGGTTGTGTATTATTGGCTGAGTTTATGATCAAAGTGTCTCGTTGTTGGGTCACTTGTTTCTGTGTATTAAAAAGGTAGTTAATGTGGCTGATTGGATCTTTTCCAGGACTTTGTGGGAGTGGTTAGAGAGTGATTGACATCTTCCTGAGTCCACGGTTAGTGTTCTTGCACAAGACTCGGGCATCATGGCCAGGTGGTAAAGGGTCACTGAGTTTAAAAACTGGTCTGCAGAAACATAGTTAATTTTTTGGGCCATGACATCTCTGCGTCAGGGAAAACCTTGTCTCCATCTGGCAGACCTTTTTCCCGCCCTAAACCCGCAACTAAGAAACAAATGATGTCATTTTTGGGCATGTGTTCTTATTGTCGTGTTTTCATCCCTAACTACGCTCAGCTAGTAAAACCGCTGGCCGATCTCATTCATGGTAAAAATCTGACTGAGCATGACATGGAATGTGGAGGCTGATCAGGCCTTTGTAAATCTCAAAATGGCCTTTCAGAGTTCTCCAACCTTAGGTTTGCCTAACCCTAACCTTCCTTTCACTCACGCTTAGGATGCATGACGTCTGTCCTGGCCGCATGGGGACAGACTCCGACCGGTAGCCTATTTCTCCGCAAAATTAGACCCCCTATTACAGAACATTAACAAATATGTTAATCATTTAAGTTTTATTTAGATAGCCACATCAATAAACAACAGGGTTTTACTGCAGTGCATTATAGATAAGGCTGTCATAACCTAACAAACCATGGGCTATAGGGGAAAATACACTGACGGAAAGTCATTAGAGTTTGTATTTGTTGGGTAAAACCACAATGCCATAGATAAAACTAATATTTTGTTTAGCCATATGTATGAAGACATACAATCAAATTGTGTGGATATGTAAATAAGTTCAAAACCAAAACACTGCTTCACATAAAGCATATCAGCTTTGTCATTGCATGACAAAGTCCCAACCATTTGTCTTGTTAAAATACTGGCAGATTCAGCACTATATCCATGGCATATGAAGCTGTTGGCTCTGCTGAAATGGCCTCATAATCTAGACTTCAATTGTCCTATAGTTATTAAGCTTTCCCAGTATTCTATTATAACTCACTGTAATTCACCTCCACACCAGTGTGTGCGCTGTTCGCGCCCTGCTTGTTAATCTGCCACTCTTTGAGTCTCTCTATTAGAGCCCTGCACAGGCCAAAAACTCCAGCCCGAACCCAGCCCTACCCGAGACCCAGTGGCGGATCTAGAAAATTTTAAATGGGGGGGCAAAGGGGTAGCGAGAGATCTTGGTAGGGTGGCAGGGGAAGACGGTACATGGGAACCCTCATACGTAAACTGCTATGCCCTACTACGCCCCGCAACGCCCTGCTACCCCCTAAACTGCTACAACTATTATTTCTAGTCATAGTTCCATTATCTTTTTTGTTACTATAATTACCATTATTATGAATCATAATTCTCTATATCTGTATCCATCTGGATCCATCTGGATCTAACCAGCGACCACCAAGACCCTGGATCTGTCTGATGTTTCTGCCCAAAAGGAAGTTTTTCCTCGCCACTGTGGCACCAAATGGTTGCTCTTGGGAGAATTGTTGGGTCTTTGTAACTTAAAGAGTGTGGTCTAGACCTACTCTATCTGTAAAGTGTCTTGAGAAGAGTGAACTGTTGTTGTAAATATTTACATATCTAACCCTATAACATATACAACAGCATGGAAATAGCCAAAAACTGAAAACACATCATGTCACGACATGTTATGTTACTGTACTGCAATTTATATGTAAGGAGAATATAAACCAACCATATGGTCCAGGGGTAACTGCAGCCTCCTCTTCCTCTCTGTCATCTTCATCTGCCTCCTCCTGATCTCTCTCTGCCTCTGTCCCTCTCTCTGAACCTGCAGCCTCCTCTTCATCCCTCACTGTCAATTCTTCCTTTCCCTCTTCTCTTCTCTTTCACTCATTTCTGCATCTCCTTCTGTGGTCTTCTCCTGCTCTCGCCTGCCTGGTCTCTCCAGTTTCCTGCCTTCTCCTTCTTCATTTCCCTCCTCCTCTTCCTCCTGTGCACATCTCAGAATTTTCTTGGCTGGCAATATCTCCACTTTTAGGCTTCAACTAATATCTCCAGCTACTCTGGCCTGCAAAAGTCAAGATGTGAAAAGCTCTTGTTATTCTTGCATTACATTACACTGTAGCTAATAAGTAGCCTAAAAAACATAACATCAGATGAGATTTATTACATGCACACATCAGTTATGTTTAGACTAGCCTTCTTAATCCCGTTGTATTTGTTGTTTTCCCAGGTTGACAGTTAAGGATGTTGCCTGGTTTAATTTGTGCAGCGTTATTGTCGTGATATGTGAGAGGAAGTGGATTTTATAATACTCCTTAACTAATCATATACACATGATCGGTCTCAGCAAGCACTGAATAGTGTGTTGTAACGTAACGCCACCGAAACATGCCAGTTTGTAATATTTAGTATTCTGCTCTTCTTGTCTTTACTGAAATCAAACTAATCCAACAGCAGAATGCTCTTACAAACCACGAGGGAGCGATTTGACTTTTGGCTAACGTAATAGACGCGCTGTTGTTGATGCTGACTCGCCTTTAGCATACATTATAATTATTACAAATTTAACTTTACATGAAACGTGTGTTTTAACTTCACCTGGGGAAGCTGACTTCACTTTCAGAGGCTCGGGGGGGGGGGCAGATTGGTAGTCCAGTCTTTGCCGGGATGCAGGGCCCCCACACCGCAGCAGACTCGCTGTGTGCGAGCCAGAATGTGCGAACGCTGCTCTGCACGTCTGATTCAGGGACGTAGCTAAGTATTTGAGGGGCAGGGGGCTAAGATTACATCTACAGTTATTATTTATTATGAATTAATATAAATTAATTGTTTGTTTCAATGTTTTAAGAAGCCTGTGCACATAGTGGCAGTTTGTTTTTACAAGCAAAGTTTTTTGAAAACCAAAGTTAGGGGGGCAGCTGGGGGGGCAAGGCCCTACAGTGGGGGGTCAGCTGACCCACCCCCTTGATGTACCGATGTACTCAAAAGAAGTTTAAACGGAATGTGAAAGGAGTTCAGATAATGAATCTATCAATTAATGATGTAAAATTTGGTATTTTTCGCAATGATCATAATGATTTTGGCATTAACAATGTAATTCTGTTAAGTAAATATTTCATACACAAATGTCATTTTCTCAAGATAAATCCTAATATCAAGCATTGGAGGAATGAGTTGAAACTTTTTTATAAATCTTTATTATTGATTAATAACAAGAATGCAGGGAAACTGGCCTCTTTTATAAACATTCTTATCATATAATTACTCTTTTGACTGTTCATTTTTTTTTGTCTGGTATGTCATGCCCCATGTTCTTTTATTTGTTTATCTATATATCTTCTAAGGTATGCACTGTAAGTTCTTAGTAAGTTTGTACACTGTACCTGATTGAATTGTTTTTGTTCTGTTAATTAAAATAAAAACAATAAAAAAAATTTTTTTTTTTAAAAACGGCGGGAGATGAGTCGGAGAGTTAGAGCAAAAGTTTCCGAAATATGGGAATATTTCAGGCCAACTGGTAAAAGAGTTGTCTGTACAATCTGTCAAACTTCACTTGGAAACACAGGAGTTGTTTGTTTGGAACGTTTTTTTCTCTCTCCTTGGATCTGTTTTGTTTCATTTCAACCTGCTCAGTCTTTTTATTTTCATACTCCATAAGCTCAAGATTTCATCAGAATGTATTTCTTGAACAGTGGGCAGAAAAGTCTCAATGAATGCTTTGAGGGACTTGGCTCTGAGAGCCTTTCCACGGGGGGAAATGGCTTGTGTCTTTTCTAATGTCCGTTTCAGTCCAGTGTCAAGTCTGGTCTTTGAGCATTTATTATATTTTGCAAAATAGAGAAATACAGATTCACAGGTACACGCAGCACGACTGAATGAGCATTTCTAACCTAAAGTCTAAACATCCAAACATCATATAGTGAAAACCTCTGTTAAGCCACCCCTCTAAATGTTTCTTTTAGCATGGCCATAGTTAAAAAGAGGACATCATTAACAGTCAAACCATTGTCTCACCTTCCCCTCTGCTCTCTGTTCCTAACATTAGCCTAAACAACAGTTTATCTCAGGAGGCAGAAGGAGACACGGTTTATGGCCTTCTTCACTTTGTCTGCTAACAGTTAAAGAAATGACAAGCTAGAGTTCATGGCTGTTTCTTAAGAATAAAACTACTAGGCTGACGTGTGACAGGTACTTAGTGTGGCTCCTCCTCAGGTTATATGACGTGTGACACACTCCTCCCTGTAGCAACCTGACGCCTCGTGGTGGTACGTCATGTTCCCGTGGCGACGCTCTCGTGGTGGTACGTCATGTTCCCGTGGCGACGCCTCGTGGTGGTACGTCATGTTCCGTGGCAACGCCTGTGGTACGTCATGTTCCCGTGGCGACACCACGCGGTGGTACGTCATGTTCCCGTGGTGACGCTCTCGTGGTGGTACGTCATGTTCCCGCGACGCCCGCGGTGGTACCGTCATGTCCCGCGCATGCACGCGCGTGGTACATCATGTTCCCGTGGCGACGCCTCGTGGCGGGTATGTTTACATCAGCTGTATGCATTATTTTATTGGCCGTCAAGATATCCTGTGGCTTTGTGAAATGTTTTGGTGAATCATGTAATTAATCAACGGTAAATTTCTAGACTAATAGATCTATTAATTTTGGCTGTTTTGAGGTTTTATTGTCCACTCACCTGAGCCACCCCTGTATTGTAGTGTAGTTGGTATGTTCCAATCCCAGGGGCTCTACAGGTCTTTATAGACTAGAGGAGCGAGGACGTAAGTCTGTGGAAGGCTCTGGTGACTAGTTTGGAAAAGTCAACTTATATACAGCTGTATCATTTAACAATTTTATTAATTTATTTTTTGTGAAAGTATTTTTTTCTCTTTTTTTTCTTAAATTTGGGGTTTGTTAATTGTTTGTTTTGCCTGTGGGCCTTAATTGGGAGTGATAATAAAATCCCATCTTTTCTCCATCATCTTTGACTCATTCTGACTATCTCCACCTGCTCACGTCTCCTCTTCTACATCAACCTTCAACAGAAGCAGAGAAATCCAAAAATAAATCAGCTAAGTTGAATAAAAAATATAAATGAACGATGCCCCTAACCTAGTAGATTGGGTTGAGTAATTCTTCTAAATGCTGAGGTACTGAATCCCTTGCGGTGCCCTAAACCTTTGCATCCGAAGCACAAGGTGCCCTAACCAACATTTTCTGCTGGTAAAGCTCCCATATTTATGTCCATTTGTTTTGGTTCAGTCCAAAGCAAAGCTTGTTTCACCAATCTTTATGTCCTCATATGTAATGCTAATACGGGTAAGAAGGCATGTAAATACAAGACAGAAGGCACATACAGGAAGTTTCACATATGAACATGTTCCGTCTCTATGCGTTACCAAGGCAACAGTGATCCCTGTCATGAACTTCTCTATTTGCAGCAGGGTCCTACTCTCTTTCATCTGGAAAGCAGACAGCTAAAACCATCATTCATTTATAGGACAATACATACCAATACTTTTATAACAGAAATATCAGTTTTAGCTGTTTTTGCACTGACACGCACACACACACACACACACACACACACACACACACACACACACACACACACACACACACACACACACACACACACACAGACAGACAGACAGACAGACAGACACACACACACACACACACACACACATATACACATACACACACACACATACACACACACACACACACACCAACACCAACACACACACACACACACACAGATAGACACACACACACACAGACAGACACACACAGACATACACACACACACACACACACACACAGACACACACACACACACACACACACACATACACACACACACACACACACACACACACACACACACACACACACAGACACACACACACACACACACACAGACAGACACACACCCACACAGACAGACACACACAGACATACACACACACTCACACACACAGAGAGACACACACACACTCACAGACACAGACACACAGACACACACACAGACAGACACCACACACACACACATAGAGACACACACACAGACACACACACACACACACACACACAGACAGACACACACAGACATACACACACACAGATAGACACACACACACACAGACACACACACACAGACAGACAGACACATACAGACATACACACACACCACAAACAGACACACACACACACACACAGACACACACACACACACACACACACACACACACACACACACACACACACACACACACACACACACAGAGACACACACACCCCGACAGACACACACACACACACACAGACACACAACTGTAATATTCTTGTTTTCATGTAGTTAATGATAACCATCAGTGTTGTTCTTATTGTTAAATGTTGACATGATGAATGTTAACCTGATGCTCTTTAATAATGTTAACTTAATGTTTTATTGTATTCATCCTACTGGACTACTGGATGTAAATGTGTAACATGTTTCCCTGTTTATGTGCTTTAGCAATACTGTGTGTAAATATGGTCATGCTAATAAATCTCTTTGAAGTTGAGAAAGAGACTTGTAGCGTTTACGTTTATGTCGACCCGGCTGGGCCACTGTAAGTCTTAGTTTGCTGTCATGAGTTTATAGACTGTTGTTCCTCCATCATTTAATAATGAACCTGTTGTTGTGTTTCTTCTTCTTTTGGGGCTCCAGTGTTCCTGCTGTTTGGACTCTTTGGAGTTGTGTCAGTGTCTCCAGCTTTTGTAACGCTGCAGCTGCTTCTGATTGGCTGAACTACAGCTCAGACCGGCCCTCTGCTCTGACGTCATACTGACATTTCTAGGTTTGTATTTAAAGGTGTGAGGAAGTGATGAACACAGACAGCAGCAGCGTCTGTCAGTGTCTGCAGACGGAGGACGAGGAGGAGGAGGAAGAGGACATCTCTCTGACCTCATCTGGATGGGACTTTAACAGGTGAGCAGCCTGACAGGTAACATTACACACCTTTGATGAAGAAACTCTGCTCATTTGGGGGATTCATAATATACGTCAACACTGGTGTTTGATCTGAATAAGCACTAATTCATTTACTGATTATTCTGTGATTTGTGACTTTTTGGCCAAAGTTAGCCTTTATATGTTCAGTGAAGTCAGATTTAATCAACAGGAAACACGTTAGATTAGAATCTCTTCACTTCTGAGGAATGAGGGAGTGTCTTTCTGCTCCAAACAGCTTGAATACTTTTTACTCTCTGACTGAAACTTGATCAGCTGGTTACTCTCTGACAGCACTAAACTACACACCCACAGCTGTTTGTAGTCTTTACCTGGAGACAGAGTTAGGAGTCTCCATGTTGGGGATGCGGGGTCTGTGTTGTACTCTTCAGAGAGGTGTTTTTGATTGGCAGGTGTTAGTTCAAACCTGCAGTTTGTCTCTGGCAGTTACTGGACCCAGGAAATCCTAATATGGGCAAAGAGGGTGGACTCTGGGTGTAGCTGAGCTGTGATAGGCTGGGACAGTTTGTCTTCTTCAGGTACAACAGCAGCGTGTTCAATGCACCAACACTGCATGCGAAAAACTGCATCGGATTATCATAAATCATTTGATAAACTACGTGTGTGTGTTTGTGTTTTATGTGCAGGAATCTTAATGTGTAAAGTAATTAGTAACTAGAGCTGGAACAGATGAATGTAGTGGAGTAACTAAAGTAACTAGTAACTAAAGCTGGAACAGATGAATGTAGTGGAGTAACTAAAGTAACTAGTAACTAAAGCTGGAACAGATGAATGTAGTGGAGTAACTAAAGTAACTGGTAACTAAAGCTGGAACAGATGAATGTAGTGGAGTAACTAAAGTAATTAGTAACTAGAGCTGGAACAGATGAATGTAGTGGAGTAACTAAAGTAACTAGTAACTAGAGCTGGAACAGATGAATGTAGTGGAGTAACTAAAGTAACTAGTAACTAAAGCTGGAACAGATGAATGTAGTGGAGTAACTAAAGTAACTGGTAACTAAAGCTGGAAAAGATGAATGTAGTGGAGTAACTAAAGTAACTAGTAACTAAAGCTGGAAAAGATGAATCTAGCGGAGTAACTAAAGTAACTAGTAACTAAAGCTGGAACAGATGAATGTAGCAGAGTAACTAAAGTAACTAGTAACTAAAGCTGGAACAGATGAATGTAGCAGAGTAACTAAAGTAACTAAAGCTGGAACAGATGAATGTAGTGGAGTAACTAAAGTAAATAGTAACTAAAGCTGTAACAGATGAATGTAGCGGAGTAACTAAAGTAACTAGTAACTAAAGCTGGAACAGATGAAGGTAGTGGAGTAACTAAAGTAACTAGTAACTAAAGCTGGAACAGATGAAGGTAGTGGAGTAACTAAAGTAACTAGTAACTAAAGCTGGAACAGATGAAGGTAGTGGAGTAACTAAAGTAACTAGTAACTAAAGCTGGAACAGGTGAATGTAGTGGAGTAACTAAAGTAACTAGTAACTAAAGCTGTAACAGATGAATGTAGTGGAGTAACTAAAGTAACTAGTAACTAAAGCTGTAACAGATGAATGTAGTGAGTAACTAAAGTAACTAGTAACTAAAGCTGTAACAGATGAATGTAGCGAGAAACTAATGTAACCAGTAACTAAAGCTGTAACAGATGAATGTAGCAGGTAACTAAAGTAACTAGTAACTAAAGCTGTAACAGATGAATGTAGCGGAGTAACTAAAGTAACCAGTAACTAAAGCTGTAACAGATGAATGTAGTGGAGTAACTAAAGTAACTAGTAACTAAAGCTGTAACAGATGAATGTAGTGGAGTAACTAAAGTAACTAGTAACTAAAGCAGTAACAGATGAATGTAGTGGAGTAACTAAAGTAACTAGTAACTAAAGCTATAACAGATGAATGTAGTGGAGTAACTAAAGTAACTAGTAACTAAAGCGTAACATTGTGTGAGTAACTAAATTACTAAGAGTTGTAGTGGTTTATTGTTAATTGTAGTGAGTAATAAGTACTTTTAGTTGTAGTGAGTACTAAAGTAACTAGTACTAAAGCTGTAACAGATATGTAGTGGTAATAAAGTAACTAGTAACTAAAGCTGAACAGTGAATGTAGTGGAGTAACTAAAGTAACTAGTAACTAAAGATATTGTATGTATTTTTATTGTTATTCAGTGAATGTAGTGGTAACTAAAGTACTAGTAACTAAAGCTGGAACAGATGAATGTAGTGGAGTAACTAAAGTAACTAGTAACTAAAGTGGACAGATGAATGTAGTGGTAACTAAAGTAACTAGTAACTAAAGCTGAACAGATGAATGTAGTGGAGTAACTAAAGTAACTAGTAACTAAAGCTATAACAGATGAATGTAGTGGAGTAACTAAAGTAACTAGTAACTAAAGCTATAACAGATGAATGTAGTGGAGTAACTAAAGTAACTAGTAACTAAAGCTGTAACAGATGAATGTAGCGGAGTAACTAAAGTAACTAGTAACTAAAGCTATAACAGATGAATGTAGTGGAGTAACTAAAGTAACTAGTAACTAAAGCTATAACAGATGAATGTAGTGGAGTAACTACAGTACACTGCATGAAAAGTGGGATTTTCGTCAGTATTCGGCACTGTAGATTGTCGTGGAACTTCAGGTTTACGGCTGTATACGGCAATTTACAGGCAACACCGAAAATTGTCAGAAATTGACGTGGTCCTTGCTTGGCAGTTGTCCCCCCATAATCCCCCCTCCTTCTAATTCTAGGGGAGGCTTTCACATGTAAATGAAAATGCTGTGAACTATACAAATGCAAATCAGGGTAGCAGCAGGGGGAGATTTACCCCAGGTGACATTTTTCTAAAAGGTATTAACTTAATTTTAAGAAAATCTCTTAAAATAGATCAGACTCAGTATAGCCTAATTGTAGACTCTTCAATTTTAGCTTGAATTGATTTATTTAATGGAAGTATGCTAGATTAATTACTTTGTATGTCATTAGCAATGACCAATGTTATGTAAAAAGATACACAAAATAATTTTTTGTGACAGCAATTAGTTTTAATCAGGCTTTGCCACAAAGGTAAAATGTGCATTCCATGATTCATTCACAGTCTCCTCGAGCTCAACCACTGAGCATAGTGACATGACTACAGTCTTTGGTCTTGCTCATCCAACATTGTCTGGTGGAATAGAGACAGAGGCTCCACTGGACAGTTTTCTAAGAGAAGTCTTTCTGCTGACACCAAAACACTGGGCTTCACATAAAGCATATCAGGTTTATCATTGCATGACAAGGTCCCAACCATGCGCCTTCTTAAAATACTGGCAAATTCAGCACCATATTCACATGTCCATGGCATATGAAGCTGTTGGCTCTGCTAAAATGGCCTCATAATCCAGACTTCAATTGTGCTTTTATTAACATTTCCCAGTAATCCATTATAACTCACTGTAATTCACCTCCACACCAGTGTGTGCGCTGTTCGCGCCCTGCTGGTTAATCTGCTCCGCCCTCTACCCCCGCCCTCACTGCTTCCATTTGAAAAAAAGTGGCGGGACATGGGAGATGAGTCCGAGAGTTAGAGCAAAAACTTCCGAAATATGGGAATATTTCAGGCCAACTGGTAAAAGAGTTGTCTGGACACTCTGTCAAACTTCACTTGGAAACACAGGAGTTGTTCGAGACGTTTGGAGCGGGTTTTTTTGTCTCCTCCATATCACCTCCGGGGCTCCAGAGATGTGCTCACAGAAAAGAACAACGTAAGTATATGATTATTAATGAAACGGCGAGCTAGTCTGTACTGTTTATTAACTCTTGATCGTGCAGTGACTGTCTTGGGATGTTAAACAGGCTACTTAGACTTGGCAGTAATGTTTTAAACCTCACCAAGTTTAAACGCGAGCAGCACAGAGCTGTGGCTGCTTCCAGCGACATTCATTACAGAGCTGAGCGGGTGAGTTGCTTTATAAAAGTATATTTTTTTAGCTGTAGTGGAGTAACTAAAGTAACTAGTATCTAAAGCTGTAACAGATGAATGTAGTGGAGTAACTAAAGTAACTAATAACTAAAGCTGTAACAGATGAATGTAGTGGAGTAACTAAAGTAACTAGTAAATAAAGCTGTAACAGATGAATGTAGCGGAGTAACTCAAGTAACTAAAGCTGTAACAGATGAATGTAGCGGAGTAACTCAAGTAACTAGTAACTAAAGCTGTAACAGATGAATGTAGCGGAGTAACTCAAGTAACTAGTAACTAAAGCTGTAACAGATGAATGTAGTGAATAACTCAAGTAACTAGTGACTAAAGCTATAACAGATGAATGTAGTGGAGTAACTAAAGTAACTACTAACTAAAGCTGTAATAGATGAATGTAGTTGAGTAACTACAGTAACTAGTAACTAAAGCTGTAACAGATGAATGTAGTGGAGTAACTCAAGTAACTAGTAACTAAAGCTATAACAGATGAATGTAGTGGAGTAATTAAAGTAACTAGTATCTAAAGCTGTAACAGATGAATGTAGTGGAGTAACTAAAGTAACTAGTAAATAAAGCTGTAACAGATGAATGTAGTGGAGTAACTAAAGTAACTAGTATCTAAAGCTGTAACAGATGAATGTAGTGGAGTAACTAAAGTAACTAATAAATAAAGCTGTAACAGATGAATGTAGTGGAGTAACTAAAGTAACTAAAGCTGTAACAGATGAATGTAGCGGAGTAACTCAAGTAACTAGTAACTAAAGTAACTAGTGACTAAAGCTATAACAGATGAATGTAGTGGAGTAACTAAAGTAACTAGTAACTAAAGCTGTAATAGATGAATGTAGTGGAGTAACTAAAGTAACTAGTAACTAAAGCTGTAACAGATGAATGTAGTGGAGTAACTAAAGTAACTAGTAACTAAAACTATAACAGATGAATGTAGTGGAGTAATTAAAGTAACTAGTAACTAAAGCTGTAACAGATGAATGTAGCGGAGTAACTAAAGTAACTAGTAACTAAAGCTGTAACAGATGAATGTAGCAGAGTAACTAAAGTAACTAGTAACTGAAGCTGTAACAGATGAATGTAGCAGAGTAACTCAAGTAACTAGTGACTAAAGCTATAACAGATGAATGTAGTGGAGTAACTAAAGTAACTAGTAACTAAAGCTGTAATAGATGAATGTAGTGGAGTAACTACAGTAACTAGTAACTAAAGCTGTAACAGATGAATGTAGCGGAGTAACTAAAGTAACTAGTAACTAAAGCTGTAACAGATTAATGTAGCGGAGTAACTCAAGTAACTAGTAACTAAAGCTGTAACAGATGAATGTAGTGGAGTAACTACAGTAACTAGTAACTAAAGCTGTAACAGATGAATGTAGTAGAGTAACTAAAGTAACTATTAACTAAAGTAACTAGTAACTAAAGCTGTAACAGATCAATGTAGTAGGTAACTAAAGTAACTAGTAACTAAAGCTGTAACAGATGAATGTAGTAGAGTAACTAAAGTAACTAGTAACTAAAGCTGTAACAGATGAATGTAGTGGAGTAACTAAAGTAACTAGTAACTAAAGCTGTAACAGATGAATGTAGTAGAGTAACTAAAGTAACTAGTAACTAAAGCTTTAACAGATGAATGTAGTGGAGTAACTACAGTAACTAGTAACTAAAGCTGTAACAGATGAATGTAGCAGAGTAACTAAAGTAACTAGTAACTAAAGCTGTAACAGATCAATGTAATGGAGTAACTAAAGTAATTAGTAACTAAAGCTGTAACAGAATGTATGTGAGAGTAACTAAAATTAACTAGTAACTAAAGTTGTAAAAGATGAATGTAGTGGAGTAACTAAAGTAACTAATAAATAAAGCTGTAACAGATGAATTAGTGGAGTAACTAAAGGAATCACTAAAAGCTGTAATGGATGAATGTAGTGGAGTAACTAAAGTAACTAGTAACTAAAGCTGTAACAGATGAATGTAGCGGAGTAACTCAAGTAACTAGTGACTAAAGCTATAACAGATGAATGTAGTGGAGTAACTAAAGTAACTAGTAGCTAAAGCTGTAATAGATGAATGTAGTGGAGTAACTAAAGTAACTAGTAACTAAAGCTGTAACAGATGAATGTAGCAGAGTAACTAAAGTAACTAGTAACTAAAGCTGTAACAGATCAATGTAATGGAGTAACTAAAGTAACTAGTAACTAAAGCTGTAACAGATCAATGTAGCGGAGTAACTAAATTAACTAGTAACTAAAGCTGTAAAAGATGAATGTAATGGAGTAACTAAAGTAACTAGTAACTAAAGCTGTAACAGATGAATGTAGTGGAGTAACTAAAGTAACTAGTAACTAAAGCTGTAACAGATGAATGTAATGGAGTAACTAAAGTAACTAGTAACTAAAGCTGTAACAGATGAATGTAGTGGAGTAACTAAAGTAACTAGTAACTAAAGTTGTAAAAGATGAATGTAGTGGAGTAACTAAAGTAACTAGTAACTAAAGTTGTAACAGATGAATGTAGTGGAGTAACTAAAGTAACTAGTAACTAAAGCTGGGACAGATGAATGTAGCGGAGTAACTAAAGTAACTAGTAACTAAAGCTGGGACAGATGAATGTAGTGAAATAAAAAGTACAATATTTCTCTCTAAAATGTAGTGGAGTAGAAAGTGGCATGAAAAGAAAAGACTCAAGTAAAGTAATAACTTCTTTATTTTATCTACTTGTAATATTTCCTCTTTGATGTTTTTTTTTACACACTGTAAAACTAACATTTAAAAAGAGTTTTAATGACACATGATTTAAAGTTAAACCATGATGTCATCCAGACATCTTCAACAGGGGGCCAACAACATATTGTTAGTTTTATTATTTGTAATAAAATGTCTTCAACATAACATTAACAAATATGAATCAGCCTATTAGTGAAGAAAAACAGCATTAAAGTCAGAATAAGTGGCCCATAGGTAACAGATCCAGTTCTTGAGGATTCACTGTGCTATCTGTATGTTTAATATTAAAACATGATTACAGTTTTTATTTAAAAGGCTTAGTATTATATGCATTAAACAATGTATTGTAAAGGCTTTAGGCTGCTCTACACCTTATTGTAAGCCCAGTTTAAATCTTGTGTTGTCTTATTCTGTTTTTCTTATTATATATCCTGTTAATACACTGCATATATCTATATTATTCTTACTACCAGTATAATGTCACTGCTACTACATTGCACATTGTTGGATTCTCGTAGGGTACAGATTTGATCATTAGCAAATTATCAAAGATGTTTCATCAATATTAATAAAGTTATGAATATGGTTATTAATAACTTTATCAACTCGACAAACAATCAAAACGGGGCACCACTCTGTAAGTCAGGGACCAATAATCAAACTGTGGAACAGTCTAATTTCTGTGAAAATCCTTTAAAAGGAAAAAAGGAAGGGGTGATTTCAAGCACGGACCTGTTCAGCCAGCAATTATTACAACAAGTACACAAATAATCACATGCAACTGCTAATTAAGTATAATAAGATTTATTAACGTCACAATTATCAGTAGCCAATCAGTAATCCTTCAATAATAAACTTATATACCCTTTTACAATATCACAACCAAAAACAAAGCAATAACAAAACAGCATGTAGCATGGACGTGTGTGTGTGTGTGTGTGTGTTTGTGTGAGTGAAAGTGAAAGTGGAGGGGGGCGGTGTCGAAATGTAGTCGAACACAAAAACTACCAAAATGGCTACTCCTGTGAGCTGCACAAAACTATTTAGCCTCAAGAGGGCGGTAGTGCTGCTGGGTGCACGAGGAGGGGTTAAAAGGCCGAGGGGGCTAAGCGCACGCTTAGCCTGTGTGGTAGTTCATGCGTTAGCTCTGCCCAAACGTAAGCCGATTCCACGTGGCTAAGCTAGCAGCGTTAGCTCGGGAGCTACGCGGCTAGCCTGTGTCGTGTGTGTGTTAGTAAAAGAAGAAAGAGAAGAAGTGTAAAGAAAAGAGGCACTCTGATCTTAGTTATCGATAATGACCAGTTTCACTCAGCCACTCAGGTCTGGACCACACGTGTAGTTAGGACAGACTCTGAGACTTTCGACTTACCGAGGGAAACGGACACTATAACCACTCTAGTGGCTAACAGCTGATTTACCGCGATTATCTCGCGAACAGTAACTAAACTCTGTGAAAGGAGTGACTTAGGAGGTAGCGATTACAGTTATACCCAGCTACTTAACACAACATAATCAACAGTATCGTGATCAATGATACATTCACAGAAACCGATTAATAATCATATATAGACCATTACATGATTACAATCAGATCACATTAATGGCAACAATGGTAGCGATAACCTTCGCTCATTAATGAAAAAAAACAAACACACCAATTCTATAGTCTGCCCAGAACTGTGTAAAAGCCTCCTTACTGTGTGTTGTTTGTCAGTTAATCTCTCGCCAGAGTTTAACGATCCGTTTCGTCCAGAGCAGTGGACGACACGCAATCCAGGTCGACAGCAAGAAATGGAACGTAGTCCTTTCTTGGATCCGAGCTGATTAATCCCGCTGGTCTAATCATAACTGGTCTGGCAACCCAGAGGCCAGTGTTTTGTTTCCAGATTTTTGTGCATGGTGACTTATACTTGGTCCACCCCCTGAAAATGTTGAGCATTAAATACTTAATTTCCTGCATTCTTGTGAATTTTTATGCACTTATTTTTGTTTACCTTTTTCTGAAACAATTTATACTGGAAATATCTTTATCTAAAAGGAAACCTAGATTACAATCCAAATATAAAAACATATTGGAATATATTGCAGTAAGGCTCTCAGGCATTCTGTATAGCTTTTAACTATTTATTCTCCTGTAGATCGACTTTTCTAAATATATCTGAGTCACAACACATGTAGCCTAGGCATAATTTGCTCTTCCCATTTTTGCTTCTTTTGTTCAGGAAGTAACCTCCTTAAATGTGCATATTAAAATAATAGTATTAGAATGGCGTTTTCGCGCGTGCATGTGTGACGTCATCACACGCACGCGCAAACCTGCCATGTAATTTGGGGATATGAGCGTGCGTGATGACGTCGCGGACGCGCATCGTTACTCGCGGTCGCCGAATACGGTAGTGCATCTAATCGTCGAAGCTGCGCACGCATCTAGCGGACGTGATGACGTCGGTAGCGCGGTCGTCATGGTGTACGTGGGGGTGAGGCATAATTTAAATTTTTTTTAAAAGGTGTTAAAACGTCTGATACACCAATGGTTAGCTGTTAAGAATGGGTTTGCTATTGGTTTGATTTTAAAAACGCCCTACAGGGTGGGGTTTGTGGTGTTTAAAACCCCTTGTTTCACGGTGGACTGCTCACTTTTTTTATCCACCATTTTTAGCTGTTCTGCTAGCTCGCTTGCTACCACGTTTTTACCACATCGAAAAGCACTCTGGCATTTTCACTTTTTTAATTCTTTTTCGGGAAAAAGCAAAGAGGAATCGTTTTTCAGCCATGGCTTTCCACACATTTGGACAACAATCTGGATCATCTTTTGTTGAAGAAGGTGAGACATCTAGAACAGCAGCCACTACATTTGGTATGCGCCTAGCCCACCACAAAGAGTTATGGGGATGCGGTGAGACTAATACTGGAACAACATGCAGTTTGAGTCAGGCTCCCAGAAAGAAGCGATTCCGTTCGGAGATCTTTCCTACAAGCATGACTGAACCGTGTACATCTGATCTGGAATATGTCGGTGTCAATGGATACCGTTATTCAATTCAATACAGGGCAGGATACGTGACATTAGTTGTTTACACTAGTGTTGCTGTAGAACTATCTAGCAAAGCCAAAACAGCCTGTACAATTTCTGTGAAAGACTGGGGCCTTTTTCGTGATGTTGTCTCTCCGGACCTTGATAATCCTGGCTTACCTGAGTTGGTGTATGTGTCGCAATGGGACAGTCGTGATGGCTCCAGTATCTATCGTGTGGAAGCAGACCGTTTCACTAGACCTACAGAGGATTTTATTTTCCTTAGCGTATGCAGTGAAAGGGAGAAGTTAGTTGCTACCCGTGGTCATGAAGAATGGAAGTTAAAACCGTATCCTGTATCTAACGAGGAATACAACAAATGGTTTAAAAATGTGTTCTTTATACAATGGTGTGACTGGGAGATTTTGAAGAAACAGTTTGACACCATCGACTATGTCATCAGAAGAGACAAAATAAGGAGTTCTTATGAGAACATAAGAAAAAGATTGATATTTGGGGACTCTGACAAACAGTCTCTACCACTGCCACGGAACCTATACAGACCTAAAATCATCAGACACAAAGACTAGCAAAACGGTGGGTCTAATTTGTATATGCTAGTTATTTGCCAAAATAGTTAAAATGCTTTTTTTCTTTCCTTGCTACTGTGATTGTAATGTGTTTTTTTTTTCTTCCCAGAGGATCTGGAGTGGTTTCATTCGACCCCCACAGGTACGCCTCCTAACACCCCTGGTCTATTTGCACCCCTAACGGCATCCGGATCTCCTCAATCCCTTTCATCATTGTCATCATCGCCACCTCTATCGCCGGAACACTTCCTACCATCCCCACCTACACCTCCTCTGCCACCATCTCTATTGTTTGGGGCACTTCCCCCTCAGACATGTGCATATCAAGCTATACCCTCAGCAAATGCTGTATTACAACAGGGAGGTGTTGCTGCTTGTTCGGACGCAGTGGCGCCTGATCAGACTGATGGTGTGGTGTCATCTTTGTTTATAGATAGCGTTAAGACAGCGTCTCTACATCTTCTTAACATAGCTCTTTACAAATATTTGGAAGAGCTTTGTTCGGGGTGTCAGATCAATCATCCAAGCCAGAAACAGCATGCCTGTTTAGAGGGGCTACCAGAACACTTCTACACTGTCCACTTTGAACAGCTTATGAAAAGACTACTGACTGATAAATTCATTGGTGTCGTGCAACGTTTTCTGTCCTTGAAACATCTCACTGCTGATGAGGGTAGAATCCGTGGAGTATCCGAAACAGTTTTGTACGAGTTGAAAACAGCTGAAGATGTTACGACTAAAATCAGTGCTATGTATGACTCTATGATAGGGGATGATGTTGTCAAAATAGCCGAAATTAGAGAGATTGGGGACTATTGGAGAGATTTATATGCGCTAAAAAGTAAATAAATAAATAACAGGGTGAAAATATGGGGAATTGTTTATGTGTAATGTATAACCATATCAGTGAGCGATACCACGTATCTCATTTATCTGGTATTTTAGACCAAGCCATTGCTAATAATGTGAACGATGTTGAAAAATACCAATGTAAGAGTGTTGATGTAGATCGTACAGTCGTGAGTAGGTTAGAAAAACTGATGGTGCTTGTAAGAAGACACCATACCACACCTCCTTGGGAGGGTCTGTTGCAGATGTTATTAACAATGTTAAGGACACGTGAGAGTATAGTGGAAACATTTTGTGATGTCATAGCCAATATTACACGCAATTTCTAGATGCTGAAGGTTTATCACCTACTTACTATGTATACAATGCTTGTAGATACAGTGAGTTTGTATGTGCAAGAAAAACGGTATACTGATGTCTTACAGGATTTGCAAAAACTGCATATTTTCATAATCAGTAAAAGCAATGTATCCGTATTAGCCAATATGCTATCTATGATAGAATAGTTTTCACTGTCTTCATAACGGTCATATGTATGAATGTGCGTGTGTTTTTGTAAAAATAAAAAGAATCACATAACTCTAATGTGTTCACTTGTGTTTTAAATGAATCATGGAGAAGGTTATGCACAAAATATACTATGATCCGTCCCACCCAGGAGGGTTAGGAGGTGTGAACAGGCTTCGTGATTCCGTCAAAGAATCTACAGGCTTGTCTCCAACTATCCCCACAGTTAAAAAGTTTCTGCTGAGGCAGGATGCGTATACACTGCACGCACCTGCATTGAAACACTTCCCAAGAAACAGAGTGATTGTCAATGGTATCGATAAGCAATTTCAGGCTGATTTGGTCGATATGTCTGAATATTCAACGGAAAACGATAATGTGCAATATTTATTGACATGTATCGATGTGTTTTCTAAATATGCCTGGGTAATATGTCTTAAAAACAAATCGGGTCCTATTGTGACAAGTGCCTTTAAGGAAATATTGGAACAAGGACGCGTACCCCTGAAGCTTCAAACAGACGCTGGAAAAGAATTTTATAATAAGGTTTTTCAAAAATTGCTGACACAATATAAAATTCACCATTTTTCCACATCGAACCAAACAAAAGCAAGTGTTGTTGAGCGTTTCAATAGGACTTTCAAAACCAGAATGTGGAGATATTTAACTGCTGTTAACTCGCGCCGATATATTGAGGTAGTACAAGATATGGTTGCTGCTTACAACTCTGCATACCATAGGTCAATAAAAATGGCCCCGTCCTCCGTTTGTAAAGACAATGAGAAAACTGTCTTTAACACTCTGTACAAACTGAAACCACATGGAACAGTGCTGTTTAAATTCCAGATGGGGGACACCGTTAGGATATCAAAGCACAGAGGAGTGTTTCGTAAAGGTTACAAACAAACGTTTACAGACGAGTTTTTTACAATATCAAAACGTATAGGTAGAACTCCTCCTGTTTATATACTGAAAGACAATAGTGGGGAGCCGGTGACAGGTACCTTTTACGAAGCAGAGTTACAGTCTGTAATTGTAGACAAAAACAAAGTTTTTAAAATTGAGAAAGTGTTGGCTCGAAAGAAAACAGGACGTAAAAAGCTTGTACTTGTGAAATGGCTAGGATGGGCGGACAAATTCAATTCATGGATCTCTGAAAAAGAATTTGGCAATTCAGAACAAAACTGGCTAAACCTATCATATTACAAGCGCCGTTGGTCTTATTGAAATTCAATATCCCAGGGTCTGGAATAGTTTCACTGAGAACGATGCCAAGATTGATTTCATCGACACGAAAACGAAAATGTTCAACAAGCTAAGGCTAACAGTTGGTTCTTATAATACGATCGACAGCATTGTTAAAGAATATAATATGAAATGCGCAGCTAACCCCTCCCTTGTCCACATAACTATGAGCCACAATCCTGTAACTAATAGGATTCTTTTTACGGGAGGAGACGGTTGGAATATTGTGTTTAGGGGGCGTTTGGCCGAGATTCTGGGGTTCATTCCAGACTCTGTGTTCGAAATTCACATTGGACCCCATTTAAAATGCCCTGCTCCACATCCTGCTGACATTCATGGAGGTCGTTATAATATATTTATTTATAGTGACATTGTGGACTATCAGTTAGTCGGCGATAGTCATGTACCCCTGCTCCGATGTATAAATATCTCTGATGAGAGCAAACGTATGCCCACTCTAAGTTACGACAGTCCCCACTACACATCGCTGTCACGCTCGACTATTACCGATATTCAGCTAGAACTAAGAGACGATCAGAATCAGCACATCCCTTTCTCATACGGCAAAGTAATTGTCAAACTACATTTTAGACCTGTGAAACAGCATTAAAATGATGCGGAAAGCGTACACAGCCGATGATGGAAGATATATGCAATATTACATGAATCAAGCTGGTGGAGAGTTGCCAGGATTTATAGGCTCCAGCACCCAATACGGGCATGGCTTAGGGGGGATATTCAGAAATTTATTTCGAATGGCGGTCCCACTTTTAAAAAAGGGGTTTAATATAGCCAAACCCCATCTGAAAACAGCAGCACACGGTTTTATTGGGGACGTTGTGAGTAATGTCAGGAATGCAGTGGCATCCAGACAACAGGGAAATGGGCTCATGGTGTACAGACGCAAAGCATTAAAAAGAAGCCCCCCAGGATGTGGGCGTAACCGGACTGTGAACAAAAAGCATAAAAACACCACCAAAAAACGAAGGATCGTCAAAAAGAAGGCATCGATCAGCGCAGCGTAGAGCTCCGAACCGTCGCTCTCTGGCCCTGACAAAAGACATATTTTAATTTTACAGAATCAATCATGGCGTTTATTCATAATCAGTCCGAAGAGTGTGTGAAGACAGAATTGGATCTATTTACAGTACCGTACACACAAACATCTATCGAAAAATCAACATTTGTAGAAATACCGCCAATGTCAGCTCTGACGGACTCCGGGCCTATTGAATTTTTCATTTCAGCTAGCGGAGAGGACTATCTAGACCTTAACGATTCATACTTGTATACACGTGTAAGGATTACAAACCCTGATGGCACATTGTTGGCTAACGCTGCTGATGTAGGTTTTATAAACTATCCTGGAGGCAGTCTTTTTTCACAAGTAGATATAATGTTGGGTGATAGACTGATCACACAGTCTTCAAACACGTATTCATACAGAGCCCTTATAGAATGTCTTCTGAATTATGGAGAGGACACATTGGCAACGCAATTTAGTACAGGCCTATTTTGTAAGGACACCGCTGGCAAAATGGATGAGACATCTATCGCAGGCGATAATTTGGGTTTGGCACAAAGGGGTGCTTACACATCCGAAAGTCATATTGTGGAATTAATAGCCCCAGTACATGCAGATTTGTTTTTTCAAGAAAAACTATTGCTAAATGGTGTTGACATGTCTCTGAAATTCATCCGTTCAAAAGACGACTTTGTACTAATGACCCCGGGAAATGTCCAATTCGCTGTGAAAATAATGTCTGCTAGTCTATTTGTCAAGAAAATAACAGTGGCACCGACTGTTAGACTAGCTCATAGTCGTGCCCTTCAGCATACTAATGCAAAATATGCTATTGACAGAGTAGCTCTAAAAACCTTCTCAATACCTGCAGGCACACGTGTTTGCAACCAAGAAAACCTGTTCATAGGACAGATTCCTAAATTTGTAGTCATAGCTTTCGTAGATAATGAAGCATACACAGGATCGTATGCCCGTAACCCCTTTAATTCTGGAAACTATAATACAGAATTTATTAGCCTTTATGCAGATGGACAGCCTCACCCAGCCCGTCCTTTTCAGCCCATTTTTCAAAGAGGACAATATGTACGGGAGTATTATCAATTGATTGAATCAACAGGACGTCATTTAAAAGACCGGTCACTAGCCATAACACGTGATGATTTTGGGTCTGGTTATACTCTATTTTGTTTTAATTTGGAACCTGACGGTGGGGGGTCAGGAAACGTTTCACTGATTAAGAACGGTAACGTTCGCTTGGAAGTGCGGTTCAGAAATCCCCTTCCTAGGACTGTGACCCTTATCTGCTATTCCGTTTTTGATTCTGTAATCGAAATATCTAACAGAAGACAAGTCCTATTGGACCACTACTGAAGATGAATACGATGGAACTCACTAGCGTCCTCAGAAAAAGAATGAATAGAGACACAAATTTCTTAGGAGTAATGCCATGTGATCATCTCCCAAAAAACGTAGTTTGTAAATTACCCGCTATGTTAATTGTAAATACACAACCCAGTAATATGCCGGGTTAACACTGGCTAGGTATTTACATTACAGAGAACAAGCATGGTTTGTTCTTTGATAGCTTTGGACATCCACCTACCTTTTTTCCTCAGGAAATTAGCAATTTCCTCTTAAAAAACTGTGTGGAGATGTACCATTCAGCAATCCAAGTACAAAATAATTATTCTACAACATGTGGACAGCACTGCATTTTCTTTTTAGGTCACATTCAGAAAAAGATTCCTTATACAAAAGTATTGAGCATGTACGGCACCAATCTTGTATGCAACGATACAATGGTCAGCCATTTTGTTAGCAGAATACATCCAGATGTGTGTCATGATCAGAAATTTAAATGTGTACAATGTTCATGCGCCGCCTATAGGTAAAACAAATTTTGTAAAAAACTGTTTTTTCAAAAAATAAAGAATGTGGAATATACAGGTCTTACAAGGTCTTATTTTTTTGTTGTTTATTTTAAAACAAGATTATACATAAAAAAATGTATTCAACAGATACAATTAATGTAAAAAAGAAACATGCATTTAATGTCACAGGTTTACATACAACACCTCATTTTCATATGCTTGAAGAAATTATCCCCCCTCAATGGAAAAAAAAAAAGTTTACATACAACACAACATTTTCACATAGTTGAATAAAGAAAACACCTGAATAGAAAAAATAATAATAAAAAACAGATTTTAAAAATAAAAAGAAATTTATGTCAAACACATTCATTTAATGTCACAGGTTTACATACAACACTTACTTTTTCACATAGTTGTATAAAGAAAACACAGCTCAATAGAAAAAATAATAATAAAAATAGGTTTAAAAAGTAAAATTGAAAAAATATATATATAAAAAAAAAATTGTGTAATAGAAAATAGGTTTAAAAAGTAAAGAAATATAAAAATAAGTGTAATAATAGAAAATAGGTTTAAAAAGTAAAATATAAAAATTAGTGTAATAATAGAAAAATAATAGAAAAGATTAAAAACTAGCCCAACGTGTCTTAGTATTGGCTGGTGTAACACTAAAGGTTCTAGGAGTACTAGTTGATCTAGGTGTGCGAGGGGGTCGTGAAGCCGTCATAGGCGTTTGTGTATTAGTTTCAGATGATGCTCCCGTTTTAAAAGCCTCAATAGAACGGCGTACGATAGTGTTTGGGATTACAGAGAGTGGCACATTTAAGCTAGCTAACGTTTTTAAAAATATGTTCCACCCTTTTGGTCTAGAGCGGTCTGGAACATTATTATGGGTTGTGACACTTTTCAGCAGATCATACAGATGACTGCCTGGAACGTTCTTATTTTCAACAACTATTTCCCCATGATTTGTCCAAGATAACTGATCATTGTGCCGGGATAATGAATCCAATATGTATTCCGCATTTCTTTTGTTTCTTTAGAGGCATATGTTTCAACATTTCTGTCTTTAACATATTTTCTTCTTCATCTTTTGAATCATCTTTGAATCAACTTCAGGCATTGATAATGTAAGCACACTTTTATCGCGTTCACCCTGTTTTACCAGGACAAGGTACCTCTGTAGAATACTTGAATATCTTAGCTTTTCATATACATCCATATCAGGTTGTTTCAATATATCACCCATGGCTCGGTCCAATTCACTTTGTACAGACTGTCGGAGAGATACATTAGAGGAGTCCGATGTTTGAGGATGCTGTAATGCTGCTAATTGATTTTGTGGAACCAAAACCATTTTCTGAGTGTGTTCCATCTCAATTCCTGTTGATAAGACTTGCTATGAATGGGATAGCGGCCCCCGTATAGAGGCAGTAGAAACCCTCCTGTTTGATTGATTGTCTTTTTCTTTTTTAAGTGTTTAACTTTTTTATCAGCTATTAGTCTAATAACTTTCTTCTTTTTCTTTAACAGCTTGTACTGAATATTAGACAACGGTATGTGACCTCGTAAAATATTCAAAGCTATTTCACAAAGGGCATTAATAAAGTCTGGACTAGCGTTGCTCACAATGACACCTCTCGCTCTCGGTGAGGCCTTATGTAGCATGTCTAACAACGTAAAATTCCTCTCCATACGGCTTGACATTATTACACTTTTTTTCTAGGAACGTATACAACCTGCTGTGGTGTTATCAGAGCTGTTCTGAGTCTTAAAATATCGGGGGTTGTGGATTTATAATCTATCAATAGATAGCCAAAGGTGTAACTAGTTGCATCGTTAAAAGCCTCTAAAAAATATTTACTATTACCGGGGAACATTTGGCGTGCCAGTAAGCTTATCTGATGTTTATCTCGAGCATTTTTGAAAATAATCATATAATGCGTATTCAAACTGATTGTACGACTAGCTTTACCTTGAATAAACAGATTCTGCACCAAATATATACAACTAAGACGTCTATGATGGACATACTGGGTGAAAACTTTTTGAACTTCCAAATTATCACATGCTTGATTCATTAAATCGTCTATAATGAGCAAATTATTCTTAGTAGTAGGCAAGAGTGTTTCGTCGCAGAACGATTCCGGGAGACCTTGTACAAAATTTCACGGTTTTAAGCAATTGATCGTATATTGGCTGCCAGCATGAATAGATGTATAAAATGTTATCAATTTTTTGTGAAATAACAGAGGACATGTTTTCAATAATGTCTTTGACAAAATATGTTTTTCCACAATTAGAGGGTCCACTGTTAACAAGGCTGAAAGGGTGTTGAAGCCTACCATCAAATCCTGAAACATCCCTAGTAGCCATAAGGGACGGTTGTATAGTCTTGGAGCACACGTCGTTTGTTATAAACGACCTGTACTTTCCTGGTGAGTGTGTCGTTATTGAGATGGAACTGTTTTTTGTCACGCGTTATTGTGAAGGCTTTTGTGGTCAGACGGTTAGGAGGCTGCTGCTTGGTCACAAAGGATTGAACAAGACCAATTAACGATTCATGTGTGACCACGTTGGCATTTGCGGCATTAAGAGTTACACCCTTGCATTTAACTTGTGTATTTCCTTGAGCGGTCCTATAAGCATAGCATTTAGGACCCCCGGAAACAAACTCTGTTATATATCTCGGTTCCACACTCGCCCGACGCCCTTGTACAAATCCCCGCTTAGATAAGGACCAATATAATTCTCATTCTCTCGCTTGTTAAATTTGTGTGGGAAGAATCCTTTGAGAAGATCGGAGAACCCCATGGCTGCAGGGGTTTTAGATAGGGCCATAGGAATAAAACTGAACGAATCGATCCAACGCTGATTGAAAGCAGAATCGATCATCAGAAGCACCCTAGAACCGCGCATAGTAATAGTTGGACAAAGTTTCTGACTCACCAGATACTCTAAAACTATATAACTGTCAAAACCTGATGCATTGTGTGCTATAAAAGTATAGCCTTTGTATTTCTCCTGTCTGTAGTTCTTAATGAATGAAGCGACGCAGTTTGTTGTTTCGTAGCAGTTTTTTTGACCGTCCATATCCATAACGCATACAATATTAGCTTCATGGCGACCGCTTTGATAACGTGTTTCAAAATCGTAAAAGAGATACTTATCACTGCTTTCTTTGCGTTCGACGGGTTGTATATAGCAAGAGTGCGTAGTAGCACCTAAAGGCTCTCTACAATGTAGGCATTTAGTTTTTTTCCAGATGTGTGGATTTTTCGACACACGATATGGGCGTGACAGGACTCGCAATATTTGATTTTATCGCAGGGTATAACAGTGTTTCCCATCGGGTTTTTTATGGTCTTCAAAACACTGTTGCGATTTGCATATGCGGCTACAGCCTGCGCATTTAATGGTCTTGCCAGGTATACAAGCAGTGTAACACACATTACAAAGCCAACTACAATGGTGCCCCAGAGTGTTCTGGTAGGTCTTGTAACACCCATCGCAAACGTACGACGCCCCAAAAAAAGCCGTTTTATTTACGATGAGATAATAATGTTCGTCATGCAAATACAACCACGCTGTTTTCACATCTGGTTGGTCGTGCGTTTTGAAGATCGCGGGTTTTTTACAACCGGCTACATGATGGAATATCACAATTTTCATTTTCAAATGTTTCTGAAAGCTTTCAACATCAGAGAACGAAACTTTATGGGTGTAGGCCAACCCCAAATCACTATGCAGCTGCTTGGCATAATTCATCTTCTCATTATGCGACAATTTGCTATTTACATAATGTGCCAGGCAGAGAGAAAAGCAGAGATTGTCGTTACCAGCGTTATTCTTGGGATTATACAAAGCATTACCTTTTTCTGACAATATTTGATCGTAACCAATGCTTCCTAGTTTTCGACGCCCCCTACCACTCCCTCCCGACATATTGCGCGCTATTGTCACTATTAATTCTAAAGAGTCATTGGTCAGTGAATTATCGTTACTCTGCATAGCTTGTGCGACTTGCTCCAGAAATGTGTCTGTGTTATAGCTGTCGCTTGAGTTCAACATTGTTTGGATAGGGACATCTACGGCTGGCCCCCTTAACTCAACATTTAAAATGCTGTCCTGTGCTATACACCCTTTCAGGAACACTACCAATATCAGCCAAATCAATATTTCGCAGGTCGACATCTTGACGAAATTCAGCCGCATTAAAAAGGGGTATCTGTCTGGATGCTATTTCGGATGTTACCTTAGAAACGCGCCCCGTACCACACTGTACAACACTCTGAGGATTTTCTGGGGGTGATGGAAGGGGCCTATAAGCGCTTGTGGATGGGTGGTGAACGGTCTGCTCGTCTGTACAGGTTCGTTTTGACGGCTGAACACTCGGAAAACATGCAGGTCTCTTATTACTCTGATCTATGACTGAGGGGTCTGTATTTGGTGATTGTGTAGCGTCTGTATTGGACTGTGTATTGGCTGAATATACGCCTGAAGGACCATTATGTGACAACTGCTCAGGGGCAGTCCTAACTGATTCTTGTGTTTTCTCACTGTTGCTTTCACTAGCGCTAGCCCTAGGCATAGATCGGGCCCAGGCTTCGAATATTTTGGCATGAATCGCACACAAACGTGCAAAATCCTGAGGATTGTTTACTGCTCTAGTGTAATCGTCCTCGCATGGCCATTCTAGTTCCTCAACCCTACTATCGTCACACCCACCTAAGGGTTCAGGTTTTTTTGTTTTTTTGGGCGGTGGTGGCAT